>NW_026552134.1:0-540 GCF_027596085.1 Anoplopoma fimbria | reverse complement strand
TATGGTATTTTGTATATGGTATATGGTATTTGGTATATGGTGTTTGGTATATGGTATATGGTATATGGTATATGGTATTTGGAATATGGCATATGGCATTTGGTAAATGGTAAATGGTAAATGGTATTTGATATATGGTATATGGTAATTGGTATATGGTATATGGTATATGGTATATGGTATATGGTATTTGGTATATGGTATATGGTATATGGTATTTGGTATATAGTAAATGGTATATGGTATATGGTTTTTTGTATATGGTATATGGTATTTGGTATTTGGTATATGGTATATGGTATATGGTATTTGGTATATGGTATTTGGTATTTGGTATATGGTATATGGTATATGGTATTTGGTATATGGTATTTGGTATATGGTATATGGTATTTGGTATATGGTATTTGGTATATGGTATATGGTATTTGGTATATGGTATATGGAATATGGTATTTTGTATATGGAATATGGTATATGGTATATGGTATTTTATATATGGTATATGGTATATGGTATATGGTATATGGTATTTGGTAT
>NW_026552133.1:0-2103 GCF_027596085.1 Anoplopoma fimbria | reverse complement strand
AATTACAAATTTGCCACAGAGGGCTTTACAATCTGTACACATGCGACATCCTCTGTCCCGGAACCCTCACATCGGCACAGGAAAAACTCCCCTAAAAAACCTCTTTAACAGGGAGAAAAAAGGAAGAAACCTATGGGAGAGAGACAGAGGAGAAATCCTTCTCCCAGGATGGACAGAATGCAATAGATGTCATGTGTACAGAATGAAAGCATAACAGAGATACAACACGTTCAATGTATATGACATAAATGATTCATATAATAAGACTACTTATAATAACAGCAGCAATTATTATAGTAGAATTATAATTATGAAAGAGGCATAATAATGTGATTAATAATAATAATCGAAGTAGCAGTGGGTGTCAGTCGGCTCACAGCAGGAGGCACGACTACGGTCCAGGTACCACAACGATTAATGGAAACCTGCAAAGCGAGAAAGCAAAAAGGGCTTCAGGGTGGAAGTAAAGCTAATATGCGTAATGGTACAGGTAATAGTAATAGTAATGTGACTAGTAATAATAATGGTGGTAGCAGTCGGTGTCAGCAGGGCCATAGCAGGATGCACAACCACGGTCCAGGTACAGCCACGATTTATAGAAGCCTGCGAAGCGAGAAAGCACAAAGACTCCAGGGTAGAAGCAAAGTCAATAACCGTAATAGTACAGGGAATATTAATAGTAATGTGACTAATAATGATAGTGGTAGTAGCAGTGGATGTCAGCAGGGCCTCAGCAGGTGGCACGATGTAACCCCGATTCCTGGGAACCTACGAGGCGAGAAAAGAACAAGGACTCTGGGGAAGAAGCAAAATCAGTAATGTGCATAAATAGGGGATTAATACATAAAGAAGGAGTGAGAGAAGAAGAGAGAGGAGCTCAGTGTATCCTAGGTAGTCCCCTGGCTGTCTAGGCATATAGCAGCATATCTAGGGACTGGACTAAGGCGCTAACTATAAGCGCTATCAAAAAGGAAGGTCTTAAGCCTGCTCTTAAAAGTGGTGAGTGTGTCCGCCCCTCGGACTGAAACTGGAACCTGGTTCCACAGAAAAGGAGCCTGATAACTGAAGGCTCTGGCTCCCATCCTACTTTAATATACTCTAGGAACCACAAGTAACCATGCATTGATTGAGCGCAGCTCTCTAGTTGGGTAATATGGAACTATAAGTTCCTTAAGATAAGACGGTGCCTGGCCAGTTAGAGCTTTGTAGGTAAGTAAAAGAATTTTCAATTCTATTCTTGATTTAACAGGGAGCCAGTGCAGAGAAGCTAATACTGGAGTAATATGATCTCTTTTCTTAGTTTTTGTTAGAACACGTGCTGCAGCATTCTGGATCAACTGTAAAGATCTAAGAGACCTATTAGAGCAGCCTGATAATAAGGAGTTACAGTAATCTAGTCAAGAGGTAACAAATGCATGAACTAGTTTTTCTGCATCGCTTTGAGACAGGATTTCCCTGATTTTCGCAATGTTACGTAAATGAAAAAAGGCTGTCCTTGAGATCTGTTTTATATAAGAGTTAAAAGACAGATCCTGATCAAAGATAACTCCAAGGTTCTTAACGGTAGTGCTGGATGCTAGAGCAATGCCATCTAGAGAAACTATATCGTTAGATAATTGATTTCGAAGGTGATCTGGGCCTAGTAGGATAACTTCTGTTTTTTCAGAGTTTAACATTAAGAAGTTACAGGTCATCCAGGTTTTTATGTCCGTAAGACATGCTTGAAGTTTAGAGAACTGGTTAGTTTCGTCTGGCTTAATTGATAGATATAACTGGGTATCATCTGCAGAACAATGAAAGTTTACTGAGTGTTTTCTGATAATATTCCCCAAGGGAAGCATATATAAGGTAAATAAAATAGGTCCAAGAACAGACCCCTGTGGAACTCCGTGACTGACCCTGGTTTTCATCGAGCTTTCATTGTTTACATATACAAACTGAGATCGGTCTGATAAATACGACTTAAACCAGCTAAGTGCGGTTCCTTTAATGCCTATTAGATGCTCCAATCTCTGTAATAGGATTTGGTGATCAATGGTATGAAATCCAATGAATCGCCACCTTATCGTGGTGGAGGGGTTTGTGTGCCACAGTGATCCTGAG
>NW_026552132.1:0-2546 GCF_027596085.1 Anoplopoma fimbria | reverse complement strand
GATGGATGGATGGTATCAAATGCAGCACTAAGGTCTAGCAATACAAGTACAGAGACAAGTCCTTTGTCTGAAGCTATTAGAAGGTCATTGGTAATTTTCACCAGTGCCGTCTCTGTGCTATGATTCACTCTAAATCCTGACTGAAAATCCTCAAATAAACTATTGTTATGCATAAAGTCACAGAGCTGATTTGCTACTGCTTTTTCAAGGATCTTGGAGAGGAACAGAAGGTTAGATATAGGTTTATAGTTAGCCAACACCTCTGGATCAAGAGTAGGTTTCTTAAGAAGAGGTTTAATTACAGCTAGTTTGAAGGCCTGTGGTACATGGCCCGTTAGTAAAGACAGATTGATAATTTCTAATAAATAATTGCTAATTAAAGGTAAAACTTCCTTAAGCAGCCTAGTCGGAATCGGGTCTAAGAGACAGGTGGAAGGTTTAGACTTAGAAATTGTTAAAGTCAATTGTTGAAGGTCGATGGGAGAAAAGCCATCTAAATATATTTCAGGTTCTACAGCTGTGGATCGATCGGTACTGGTTGAGGGCAGTAGATTATAATTTTTTTCTCTAATAGTTAGAATCTTATCATTAAAGAAGTTCATGAAGTCACTACTACTGAGGTTTATAGGAATACACGGCTCAACAGAGCTGTGACTCTCTGTCAGCCTGGCTACAGTGCTGAAGAGAACCCTAGGGTTGTTCTTATTTTTCTCTATTAATGCTGAATAATAGGCTGCTCTAGCATTATGGAGTGCCTTCTTATATATTTTAAGCCAGACTAACTGCGCTTCATCCACATTGGTGGAACGCCATATCCTTTCAAGTTTTCGTGATATTTGCTTTAATTCACGGGTTTGAGGGTTATACCATGGAGCAAACCTCCTTTCTTTTATTAGCTTCTTTTTTAGAGGAGCTATAGAGTCTAGTGTCATTCGCAGTGAGCATGCAGCACTATCGACAAGATGGTCAATCTGAGACGGACTAAAGTTAGCGTAGGAGTCCTCTGTTATATTGAGCAATGGAAATGAAATAAACCCTGAAGAAATCACTTCTTTAAATTTAGCTACAGCATTATCAGATAGACATCTAGTGTAGAAACTTTTGCCTAATGGCGTACACTCTGGTAGTAAAAATTCAAAAGTTATTAGATAATGGTCTGATAAAAGAGAGTTCTGTTGAGAGACAATTACATTTTCTATTTCAATACCATATACCAGAACAAGGTTGAGGGTATGGTTAAAACGGTGAGTCGGTTTATGTACACACTGACAGAAGCCAATAGAATCTAATAATGAACTAAACGCAGTACTAAGGCTATCATTATCCACATCCACATGAATATTAAAATCCCCTACAATAATAACTTTATCTGTTTTGAGGACTAAACTTGATAAAAACTCTGAGAATTCAGATAGGAATTCAGAATACGCACCTGGTGCACGGCACACTATAACAAATAAAATTGACTTTAATGCTTTCCCGCTCGGGTTTGAAAGACTGAGAACAAGGCTTTCAAATGAGTTGTAATTTAATTTAGGTTTAGGGTTTATTAATAGGCTTGAGTCAAAGATAGCTGCTACTCCACCTCCTCGGCCTGTGCCTCGAGGAATATGAGTATTAATATAACTTGGAGGAGTTGATTCATTAAGGCTAACGTACTCTTCATGACACAGCCAGGTTTCAGTAAGACAAAATAAATCAATATGATTATCTGATATTAAATCATTTACAAGTACACCCTTAAATGACAGAGATCTGATATTTAAGAGTCCACATTTAATTGTCCAGTTTTGATGCACTGTTGCATTGGTTGCCTTAACTTTTATTAGGTTATTTTGTATAACTCCTCTTCTGTTGACTTTAAATAATTGAAGTGGCCGTGGGGCAGACACAGTCTCTATAGGGTTTTGGGTGGGTAACTGGATGGGTAACTGCTCCAAAGGAAGCACAGAGAAATGTGAAAGACTCTGCTTCTGCTTCCTGGTCTGAACTCTGGGTCATGGATTAGGTCCACTAATTAACTGGGTCGGATTTGTAGAGATGAGATCCGCTCCATCCAAAGTAGGATGAATGCCGTCTCTCCTAATCAAACCAGGTTTTCATCAGGATTTCAGATTTCATAAACCTCTTTTTCACCAGGAAATGAACCAGAACTATGGAACCAGAGGAACTAATCTCAGAGACTAAACTAGAGTCCTTTTTGTGAATTTGTTTTTCCTTCCCATTTTAAGAACCTTGGAAAACAGACAAACTTGATCCACAGCGGATTAAAAACGATGGTGGAGTTTGAAACATAATTCACATTCACAATAAAACATCAAAGGCTCATCCTGTTGTTGCTCTTATTTATGGTTTATGATCTTATGTTTGAAATAATTAATGAATGAAAAGGAGAAATGCAGAGGTGGAAAGAGACTGAAAACTTGAATGTCTGTCTCTACAGTGACGATCTGCTGAGAGTTTGATGGTTGTTTATTTCTGCTTTAGAACGTAACCGACAGGAAATCAGTATATGAAGTTTAATTTGTGTTTTTCACTCACTTTGT
>NW_026552131.1:0-682 GCF_027596085.1 Anoplopoma fimbria | reverse complement strand
TTCGCGGAGAGCCTAACAGCGTCCTGCAAAGCCTCTCGGGTTGTGACTCCAAGGGCTCGCGACTTACCCTTATGTAAGGGCGAGATCTCTGGATACGACTACGCGCACCAATAGGCATTGAGAGTAACTAGTACCCGTGAGTGGCCATATTACTCGATAGGCTACCATCCATTACCAGACTTGAGGCAACCTCAAATGGTCGTCTCTGTCCTGGGCTGGTTAACAGGATTTACTGTCCATTGTACTTCCCCCGAATGTAGGGTTACGAGATTGGGCAGAACGCCCTACCCTCGAAGTCACTCTAGATCCAGAGTGTATCGACCTCGGCAAATCACTCCGTGGTTGGATGCTTCGGGAAGCCATCCAGGTAGATTGCACCTTGCACCAGGAGAACTATGTCGCCCACGACGCACTACAAGTATAACCATACAGTTCTGCCACATCAACGGGACCCATCCTACGCCGGTCCGAGCGGTCCCTACACGTTACAATGGGCCGGGAACCCACGTCCAACCAGAGCCAAGCCAGCCTGCCAAGAGCCCTGCAACGCACTTACATGCATACAGAGCCCCCGCCACCGTCCCAGCATCCGTTCAGACACAAGTCCCGGACTCAGTGCGGTCAACTGCTTTTCCCGACGCGGGCTTCCAGAATCAGCTAGCCCCACCAGAATACAGCCCCC
>NW_026552130.1:0-605 GCF_027596085.1 Anoplopoma fimbria | reverse complement strand
CCCTGCTGGGCACCACGTAGCTGTGAAGGCGAACTCCCGTCGTCCTTCAAAGCCCCCCCTGCTGGGCACCACGTAGAGGTGAACTCCCGTCGTCCTTCAAAGCTCCCCCTGCTGGGCCCCACGTAGCTGTGAAGGCGAACTCCCGTCGTCCTTCAAAGCCCCCCCTGCTGGGCACCACGTAGCTGTGAAGGCGAACTCCCGTCGGCCTTCAAAGCCCCCCCTGCTGGGCCCCACGTAGCTGTAGAGGTGAACTCCCGTCGTCCTTCAAAGCTCCACCTGCTGGGCCCCACGTAGCTGTGAAGGCGAACTCCCGTCGTCCTTCAAAGCTCCCCTGCTGGGCCCCATGTAGCTGCGAAGGTGAACTCCTGTCGTCCTTCAAAGCTCCCCTGCTGGGCCCCACGTAGCTGTAGAGGTGAACTCCCGTCGTCCTTCAAATCTCCCCCTGCTGGGCCCCACGTAGCTTTAGAGGTGAACTCCCATCGTCCTTCAAAGCTCCCCCTGCTGGGCCCCACGTAGCTTTAGAGGTGAATTCCTGTCGTCCTTCAAAGCTCCCCCTGCTGGGCCCCTCGTAGCTGTAGAGGTGAACTCCTGTCGTCCATCAAAGC
>NW_026552129.1:0-2733 GCF_027596085.1 Anoplopoma fimbria | reverse complement strand
AGCTGTGAAGGCGAACTCCGTCTCCTTCAAAGCTCCCCCTGCTGGGCCACGTTAGCTGTGACGGTGAATTCCCGTCGTCCTTCAAAGCTCCCCTGCTGGGCCCCACGGAGCTTTAGGAGGTGAACTCCTGTCGTCCTTCACGTAAGCTCCAAAGCTCCCCCCTGCTGGGCCCCACATAGCTGCAAAGGTGAACTCCCGTCGTCCTTCAAAGCTACCCCTGCTGGGACCCACGTAGCTGTAGAGGTGAACTCCCATCGTCCTTCAAAACTCCCCCTGCTGGGCCCCACGTAGCTTTAGAGGTGAACTCCTGTCGTCCTTCAAAGCTCCCCCTGCTGGGCCCCACTCCGTAGCTGTGAAGGTGAACTCCGTCGTCCTTCAAAGCCCCCCTGCTGGGCACCACGTAGCTGTGAAGGCGAACTCCCGTCGTCCTTCAAAGCCCCCCTGCTGGGCCCCACGTAGCTGTAGAGGTGAACTCCTGTCGTCCTTCAAAGCTCCCCTGCTGGGCCCCACGTAGCTGTAGAGGTGAACTCCCGTCGTCCTTCAAAGCTCCCCCTGCTGGGCCCCACGTAGCTTTAGAGGTGAACTCCCGTCGTCCTTCAAAGCTCCCCCTGCTGGGCCCCACGTAGCTTTAGAGGTGAACTTCCGTCGTCCTTCAAAGCCCCCTGCTGGGCCCTGCGTAGCTGAAGAGGTGAACTCCTGTTGTCCTTCAAAGAACCCCCAAAGCTGGGGCCCCACGTAGCTGCAGAGGTGAACTCCTGTCGTCCTTCAAAGCCCCCAGGGCCCCACGTAGCTGTAGAGGTGAACTCCCGTCCCTTCAAAGCTCCCCTGCTGGGCCCCACGTAGCTGTGAACTCCTGCGAACTCCCCTGCTCGTCCTTCAAAGCTCCCCTGCTGGGCCCCACGTAGCTGTGAGGGTGAACTCCTGTCGTCCTTCAAAGCTCCCCCTGCTGGGCCCCACGTAGCTGTAGAGGTGAACTCCCGTCGTCCTTCAAAACTCCCCGTGCTGGGCCCCACGTAGCTGTGAAGGTGAACTCCCGTCGTCCTTCAAAGCTCCCCCTGCTGGGCCCCACGTAGCTGTGAAGGTGAACTCCTGTCGTCCTTCAAAGCTCCCCCTGCTGGGCCCCACGTAGAGGTGAACTCCTGTTGTCCTTCAAAGCTCCCCCTGCTGGGCCCCACGTAGCTGTAGAGGTGAACTCCTGTCGTCCTTCAAAGCCCCCTGCTGGGCCCCACGTAGCTGTGAAGGTGAACTCCTGTCGTCCTTCAAAGCCCCCTGCTGGGCCCACGTAGCTGTAGAGGTGAACTCCTGTCGTCCTTCAAAGCCCCCCTGCTGGGCCCACGTAGCTGCGAGAGGTGAACTCCTGTCGTCCTTCAAAGCTCCCCTGCTGGGCCCCACGTAGCTGTGAAGGTGAACTCCCGTCGTCCTTCAAAGCTCCCCCTGCTGGGCCCCACGTAGCTGTAAGGTGAACTCCCGTCGTCCTTCAAAGCCCCCCCTGCTGGGCCCCACGTAGAGGTGAACTCCTGTCGTCCTTCAAAGCTCCCCTGCTGGGCCCCACGTAGCTGTGAAGGTGAACTCCCGTCGTCCTTCAAAGCTCCCCCTGCTGGGCCCCACGTAGCTTTAGAGGTGAACTCCTGTCGTCCTTCAAAGCTCCCCCTGCTGGGCCCCATGTAGCTGCGAGGTGAACTCCTGTCGTCCTTCAAAGCTCCCCCTGCTGGGCCCCACGTAGCTGCGAAGGTGAACTCCTGTCGTCCTTCAAAGCTCCCCTGCTGGGCCCCACGGAGCTGTAGAGGTGAACTCCTGTCGTCCTTCAAAGCTCCCCTGCTGGGCCCCACGTAGCTGTGAGGTGAACTCCCGTCGTCCTTCAAAGCTCCCCCTGCTGGGCCCCACGTAGCTTTAGAGGTGAACTCCCGTCGTCCTTCAAAGCTCCCCCTGCTGGGCCCCATGTAGCTTTAGAGGTGAACTCCTGTCGTCCTTCAAAGCTCCCCCTGCTGGGCCCCACGTAGCTGTAGAGGTGAACTCTCGTCGTCCTTCAAAGCCCCCCCTGCTGGGCCCCACGTAGCTTTAGAGGTGAACTCCCGTCGTCCTTCAAAGCTCCCCCTGCTGGGCCCCACGTAGCTGTAGAGGTGAACTCCTGTCGTCCTTCAAAGACCCCCCAACTGGGCCCCACGTAGCTGAAGAGGTGAACTCCTGTCGTCCTTCAAAGCTCCCCCTGCTGGGCCCCACGTAGCTGCGAAGGTGAACTCCTGTCGTCCTTCAAAGCTCCCCCTGCTGGGCCCCACGTAGCTGTGAAGGCGAACTCCCGTCGTCCTTCAAAGCCCCCTGCTGGGCCCCACGTAGCTGTGAAGGTGAACTCCCGTCGTCCTTCAAAGCCCCCTGCTGGGCCCCAGCTTAGAGGGCGAACTCCTGTCGTCCTTCAAAGCTCCCCCTGCTGGGCCCCACGTAGCTGTAGAGGTGAACTCCCGTCGTCCTTCAAAGCTCCCCCTGCTGGGCCCCATGTAGCTGTGAAGACGAAATCCCGTCGTCCTTCAAAGCTCCCCATGCTGGGCCCCACGTAGCTGTAAAGGTGAACTCCCGTCGTCCTTCAAATCTCCCCCTGCTGGGCCCCACGTAGCTGTAGAGGTGAACTCCCGTCGTCCTTCAAAGCTCCACCTGCTGGGCCCCACGAAGCTGTAGAGGTGAACTCCCGTCGTCCTTCAAAGCTCCACCTGCTGGGCCCCACGTAGCTGTGAAGGCGAA
>NW_026552128.1:0-586 GCF_027596085.1 Anoplopoma fimbria | reverse complement strand
TCCCAGGCAGTCTCCCATCCAAGTACTGACCAGGCCCGACCCTGCTTAGCTTCCGAGATCAGACGAGATCGGGCGTGTTCAGGGTGGTATGGCCGTAAGCAAATATTGTGCCTACCAAAGGGCCTTTTAAAGATACTATATCACCACGCTTTGCTCTTTCGTCTATACAGGGAGCGCCTGCAGATTTCCAGACACACTCACAGCTTTTAAATGTCAAATCAGAATGTACAAAGTGGCTATAAGGTTCACAATTGTAGTGCAGTAAAAAGATTAATATTTACTGTTGAAATGTAGAATACGTTAGCATAAAATTGAAAAGAAAATGATCGATGAGCTTAGGAATGATGAAAGCCATCATTTAACTGGATTTGTGTCATTTCTATACCGGCAAGTCATGATCTAGCTATTTCCTTCCCACCCTGTCGGTGTCCACTGAAAAAGCAGCAGCGCCCTCTGCTTTTTGTAAAGAGGAGTGAAAAAGCTTACAGCACCTGGTATTCCCAGGCGGTCTCCCATCCAAGTACTGACCAGGCCCGACCCTGCTTAGCTTCCGAGATCAGACGAGATCGGGCGTGTTCAGGTGGTA
>NW_026552127.1:0-460 GCF_027596085.1 Anoplopoma fimbria | reverse complement strand
TATAAGGTTCACAATTGTAGTGCAGTAAAAAGATTAATATTTACTGTTGAAATGTAGAATACGTTAGCATAAAATTGAAAAGAAAATGATCGATGAGCTTAGGAATGATGAAAGCCATCATTTAACTGGATTTGTGTCATTTCTATACCGGCAAGTCATGATCTAGCTATTTCCTTCCCACCCTGTCGGTGTCCACTGAAAATCCCAGGCAGTCTCCCATCCAAGTACTGACCAGGCCCGACCCTGCTTAGCTTCCGAGATCAGACGAGATCGGGCGTGTTCAGGGTGGTATGGCCGTAAGCAAATATCGTGCCTACCAAAGGTCCTTTTAAAGATACTATATCACCACGCTTTGCTCTTTCGTCTATACAGGGAGCGCCTGCAGATTTCCAGACACACTCACAGCTTTTAAATGTCAAATCAGAATGTACAAAGTGGCTATAAGGTTCACAATTGTAGT
>NW_026552126.1:0-522 GCF_027596085.1 Anoplopoma fimbria | reverse complement strand
AAGTGGCTATAAGGTTCACAATTGTAGTGCAGTAAAAAGATTAATATTTACTGTTGAAATGTAGAATACGTTAGCATAAAATTGAAAAGAAAATGATCGATGAGCTTAGGAATGATGAAAGCCATCATTTAACTGGATTTGTGTCATTTCTATACCGGCAAGTCATGATCTAGCTATATCCTTCCCACCCTGTCGGTGTCCACTGAAAAAGCAGCAGCGCCTCTGCTTTTTGTAAAGAGGAGTGAAAAAGCTTACAGCACCTGGTATTCCCAGGCGGTCTCCCATCCAAGTACTGACCAGGCCCGACCCTGCTTAGCTTCCGAGATCAGACGAGATCGGGCGTGTTCAGGGTGGTATGGCCGTAAGCAAATATCGTGCCTACCAAAGGTCCTTTTAAAGATACTATATCACCACGCTTTGCTCTTTCGTCTATACAGGGAGCGCCTGCAGATTGCCAGACAAACTCACAGCTTTTAAATGTCAAATCAGAATGTACAAAGTGGCTATAAGGTTCACAATTGT
>NW_026552125.1:0-25620 GCF_027596085.1 Anoplopoma fimbria | reverse complement strand
GGTGACGGTGTGACGGTCGGTGACCGGCTCAACCTCAAGCCGGTCTTTTAGCACACTAAAACGGCGTAAAATGACCTCCAGCAGCCCAGGGAGTAAAATGACCGGCATCACAGCGTCAAAACACCCGCAGCAGAGTGCTCCAAGTCAGGGTAAACTCTGGGAGTGACAGCGGGTCTTTTAGCACACTAAAACGGCGTAAAATGAACCGACACAACCATGCTGCTCCATCCGCCTAAAAAATGACCGCGACCGCCAGCTGAAAACGTCCGTAAAAGAGAGCATGAAGTGGCTAAACAGTGGTGCCATCAGCCTGTCTCTCCATGCTGCTGAATCCGCGTGAAAATGACCGCGACCGCGGGCTGAAAACGGAAGGATAGCATAGCTAGAGGAGGTTGAGCCGTCCGGGAGCTAGAGGAGCCGTCCGGTAGAATCCCGGTGACCGGGAAATAGGTTCCGCGATCACCGCGGATTGCATGCCAGGTAGTTTTTATTTTATTTTATTTTTTTAAATTCAATAACTTTCTTGAGACATTTGTTCATACATATAAACGAAAGATCATTATCTTTATTTAATGTTTTATTATCTTTATTTAATGTTTCGTGTTTGTCACAGTCGCGGTGCAGTGACGTCACGTCATGATGTTTTCACGGATGTTTATCTGGACGGCTCATCCTCCTGTATACCGGTGTGCCGGATTACCGGTGTTTTTCACGGTACCGGTACCGGTGGACCGGCCGGCTCAACCTCCTATAGCTAGCATAGCTAGAGGAGGTTGAGCCGTCTGGGAGCTAGAGGAGGCGTCCCGGTAGAATCCCGGTGACCGGGTGTGATGACGCGGCTATTGGCGCGTCCTCACCGTCCGTATTGAGGCCGCACCGGGCATTTAGCTGACGTGCAAGATTAACCCGTAATCAAGTTTCTGTATAGTGTCTGCATATTGTTTGGGGTTTGGTGTATGATGCGATCGTGGGGCGGGTTTGTGTATGGAGTGGTAAAAAGTAGAACTGCTCACCGCCGTAGTCAGCTGTGCGATCCCTGCGGCTTCTAGGAAGCGCGCGCCCGACTGGGGACAGCTATATGGTGCGGGGCGTGTGCGAGTGACGCCGTTGCGTCTCCGCCAAATCAATTATCTTTATTGAATTACATAATTTGTAAGTAGTGGCGGGTATAGACGCACGAATATTAATTAAGGTGTTGTAGTTTAATTCATTTAAGATATGTTTGTTTTGACCAGTTTTGAAGCATATTTTGTTGATTTGATATGTAAACACCCCTGCTGATATTTGAGGGATTGGTATGCACCAATCTCGGGTCGGCCCATATAAGGGAGCCGTGTCAGTCCCGAAAGGGGGAGGGGAGGAAGCTAGAAGGCAGAAGCTAGGCCATGCTCTCTGTATACAATCTGAAAATATAAATAAAAGTATTTTTGCTGCACCACTGCCTTTTGTGCTGATCCTAAGACCGCTCGACATTCTACCCCGTGACACCGGGAAATAGGTTCCGGCGATCACCGCGTCACGTCATGATGTTTTCACGGATGTTTATCTGGACGGCTCATCCTCCTGTATACCGGTGTGCCGGATTACGGTGTTTTTCACGGTACCGGTACCGGTGGACCGGCCGGCTCAACCTCCAGCCGGTCTTTTAGCACACTAAAACGGCGTAAAATGACCTCCAGCAGCCCAGGGAGGAAAAAAATAGCAGGCGCTTTCCGGAGGATTTTAGTGCTGAAATCCGGCTGAATCTGTCTTTTAAGGCAGTGAAACGGCGTAAAATGACCGGCATCACAGCGTCAAAACACCCGCAGCAGAGTGCTCCAGTCAGGGTAAACTCTGGGAGTGACAGCGGGTCTTTTAGCACACTAAAACGGCGTAAAATGAACCGACACAACCATGCTGCTCCATCCGCCTAAAAAATGACCGCGACCGCCAGCTGAAAACGTCCGTAAAAGAGCATGAAGTGGCTAAACAGTGGTGCCATCAGCCTGTCTCTCCATGCTGCTGAATCCGCGTGAAAATGACCGCGACCGCGGGCTGAAAACGGAAGGATAGCATAGCTAGAGGAGGTTGAGCCGTCCGGGAGCTAGAGGAGCCGTCCCGGTAGAATCCCGTGACCGGGAAATAGGTTCCGGCGATCACCGCGGATTGCATGCCAGGTAGTTTTTATTTTATTTTATTTTTTTTTAAATTCAATAACTTTCTTGAGACATTTGTTCATACATATAAACGAAAGATCATTATCTTTATTTAATGTTTTATTATCTTTATTTAATGTTTCGCGTTTGTCACAGTCGCGGTGCAGTGACGTCACGTCATGATGTTTTCACGGATGTTTATCTGGACGGCTCATCCTCCTGTATACCGGTGTGCCGGATTACCGGTGTTTTTCACGGTACCGGTACCGGTGGACCGGCCGGCTCAACCTCCTATAGCTAGCATAGCTAGCATAGCTAGGAGGTTGAGCCGTCTGGGAAACTAGAGGAGGCGTCCCGGTAGAA
Source organism: Anoplopoma fimbria (assembly GCF_027596085.1). NCBI lineage: Eukaryota > Metazoa > Chordata > Actinopteri > Perciformes > Anoplopomatidae > Anoplopoma > Anoplopoma fimbria. The sequence continues at coordinate 23,122 of NW_026552125.1, read as the reverse complement.
TCCCGGTGACCGGGAAATAGGTTCCGGCGATCACCGCGCATTGCATGCCGGGTAGATTTTATTTATTTATTTATTTTTTAATTTTAATTTTTAATTTTTTTTTTTTTTTTTTAATTTTTTTTTTTTTTTTTAATTCAATAACTTTATTGAGACATTTGTTCATACATATAAAACACAATATATTTATATATATATATATATATATATATATATATTATATTTACATTTTTTTTAAGATTGATGCCTTTTTTTAATTTAATGTTTTAAGTTCTATTCATTTAATGTTTCATTATCTTTATTATGTTATATTCTCTTTATTTAATGTTTCATTCTCTTTATTTAATGTTTTATTATCTTCATTTAATGTTTTATTCTCTTTGTTTAATGTTTTAATATCTTTATTTAATGTTTTATTCTTTAATGTTTTATTTTTAATATCTTTATTTAATGTTTTAATGTTTATCTTTATTTAATGTCATCCTCCTTTGTACAGTCGCGGTGCAGTGACGTCACGTCATGATGTTTTCACGGATGTTTATCTGGACGGCTCATCCTCCTGTATACCGGATTACCGGTGTTTTTCACGGTACCGGTACCGGTGGACCGGCCGGCTCAACCTCCAGCCGGTCTTTTAGCACACTAAAACGTTTTAAAATGACCTCCAGCAGCCCAGGGAGGAAAAAAATAGCAGGCGCTTTCCGGAGGATTTTAGTGCTGAAATCCGGCTTTTAATCTGTCTTTTAAGGCAGTGAAACGGCGTAAAATGACCGGCATCACAGCGTCAAAACACCCGCAGCAGAGTGCTCCAAGTCAGGGTAAACTCTGGGAGTGACAGCGGGTCTTTTAGCACACTAAAACGGCGTAAAATGAACCGAAACAACCATGCTGCTCCATCCGCCTAAAAAATGACCGCGACCGCCGGCTGAAAACGTCCGTAAAAGAGAGCATGAAGTGGCTAAACAGTGGTGCCATCAGCCTGTCTCTCCATGCTGCTGAATCCGCGTGAAAATGACCGCGACCGCGGGCTGAAAACGGAAGGATAGCATAGCTAGAGGAGGTTGAGCCGTCCGGGAGCTAGAGGAGCCGTCCCGGTAGAATCCCGGTGTGACCGGGAAATAGGTTCCGGCGATCACCGCGCATTGCATGCCGGGTAGTTTTTTTATTTTTTTTTTTTTTTTTTTTTAATTTTTTTTTTTTTTTAAATTCAATAACTTTCTTGAGACATTTGTTCATACATATAAACGAAAGATCATTATCTTTATTTAATGTTTTATTATCTTTATTTAATGTTTCGCGTTTGTCACAGTCACGGTGCAGTGACGTCACGTCATGATGTTTTCACGGATGTTTATCTGGACGGCTCATCCTCCTGTATACCGGTGTGCCGGATTACCGGTGTTTTTCACGGTACCGGTACCGGTGGACCGGCCGGCTCAACCTCCTATAGCTAGCATAGCTAGAGGAGGTTGAGCCGTCTGGGAAACTAGAGGAGGCGTCCCGGTAGAATCCCGGTGACCGGGAAATAGGTTCCGCGATCACCGCGCATTGCATGCCGGGTAGATTTTATTTATTTATTTATTTTTTAATTTTAATTTTTATTTTTTTTTTAATTTTTTTTTTTTTTTAATTTTTTTTATTTTTTTTTTTTTAATATGCTTTATTTTTAATAATTTTTATTGAGATTATTTGTTCATATTTAAAACACAATATATTTTATTTATATTTTTTTTATAAACTTTAATGTTCTTATTTTTAATGTTTTATATTTAATGTTTTATTCTCTTTGTTTAATGTTTTATATTTATTTAATGTTTTATTCTATTTTAATGTTTCATTCTCTTTATTTAATGTTTTATGTTTATTTAATGTTTTCTTATCTTTATTTAATGTTTTATTTGTCACAGTCGCGGTGCATGACGTCACGTCATGATGTTTTCACGGATGTTTATCTGGATGGCTCATCCTCCTGTATACCGGTGTGCCGGATTACCGTGTTTTTCACGGTACCGGTACCGGTGGACCGGCCGGCTCAACCTCCAGCCGGTCTTTTAGCACACTAAAACGGCGTAAAATGACCTCCAGCAGCCCAGGGAGGAAAAAAATAGCAGGCGCTTTCCGGAGGATTTTATGCTGAAATCCGGCTTAATCTGTCTTTTAAGGCAGTGAAACGGCGTAAAATGACCGGCATCACAGCGTCAAAACACCCGCAGCAGAGTGCTCCAAGTCAGGGTAAACTCTGGGAGTGACAGCGGGTCTTTTAGCACACTAAAACGGCGTAAAATGAACCGACACAACCATGCTGCTCCATCCGCCTGCTCCATCGCCTAAATGACCGCGACCGCCGCCGCTGAAAACGTCCGTAAAAGAGAGCATGAAGTGGCTAAACAGTGGTGCCATCAGCCTGTCTCTCCATGCTGCTGAATCCGCGTGAAAATGACCGCGACCGCGGGCTGAAAAGCGGAAGGATAGCATAGCTAGAGGAGGTTGAGCCGTCCGGGAGCTAGAGGAGCCGTCCCGGTAGAATCCCGGTGACCGGGAAATAGGTTCCGGCGATCACCGCGCATTGCATGCCGGTAGTTTTTATTTTATTTTATTTTTTTAAATTTTTTAATAACTTTCTTGAGACATTTGTTCATACATATAAACGAAAGATCATTATCTTTATTTAATGTTTTATTATCTTTATTTAATGTTTTTATTTAATTTGTCACAGTCGCGGTGCAGTGTCGTCACGTCATGATGTTTTCACGGATGTTTATCTGGACGGCTCATCCTCCTGTATACCGGTGTGCCGGATTACCGGTGTTTTCACTACCGGTACCGGTGGACCGCCGCTCAACCTCCTATAGCTAGCATAGCTAGCTAGCTAGGGAGGTTGAGCCGTCTGGGAAACTAGAGGAGGCGTCCCGGTAATCCCGGTGACCGGGAAATAGGTTCCGCGATCACCGCGCATTGCATGCCGGGTAGATTTTATTTATTTATTTATTTTTTAATTTTAATTTTTAATTTTTTTTTTTTTTTAATTTTTTTTTTTTTTTTTTTTTCAATAACTTTATTGAGACATTTGTTCATACATATAAAACACAATATATTTATCTTTATTTATATGTTTTATTATTTTTTCATTCTTATTTTTAAGATTTAAGTTGATGCCACGAAGGCGAAACATTGAATGTTTTATTCTATTCATTTAATGTTTCATTTTTTAATGTTTCATTCTCTTTATGTTTTATTATTTTATTTAATGTTTTATTCTCTTTGTTTAATGTTTTAATATCTTTATTTAATGTTTTATTCTATTTATTTAATGTTTCATTCTCTTTATTTAATGTTTTAATATCTTTATTTAATGTTTTAATATCTTTATTTAATGTTTTCTTATCTTTATTTAATGTTTCGCGTTTGTCACAGTCGCGGTGCAGTGACGTCACGTCATGATGTTTTCACGGATGTTTATCTGGACGGCTCATCCTCCTGTATACCGGTGTGCCGGATTACCGGTGTTTTTCACGGTACCGGTACCGGTGGACCGGCCGGCTCAACCTCCAGCCGGTCTTTTAGCACACTAAACGGCGTAAAATGACCTCCAGCAGCCCAGGGAGGAAAAAAAGCAGGCGCTTTCCGGAGGATTTTAGTGCTGAAATCCGGCTTAATCTGTCTTTTAAGGCAGTGAAACGGCGTAAAATGACCGGCATCACAGCGTCAAAACACCCGCAGCAGAGTGCTCCAAGTCAGGGTAAACTCTGGGAGTGACAGCGGGTCTTTTAGCACACTAAAACGGCGTAAAATGAACCGACACAACCATGCTGCTCCATCCGCCTAAAAAATGACCGCGACGACCGCCAGCTGAAAACGTCCGTAAAAGAGAGCATGAAGTGGCTAAACAGTGGTGCCATCAGCCTGTCTCTCCATGCTGCTGAATCCGCGTGAAAATGACCGCCGACGGGCTGAAAAAAAGGATAGCATAGCTAGAGGAGGTTGAGCCGTCCGGGAGCTAGAGGAGCCGTCCCGGTAGAATCCCGGTGACCGGGAAATAGGTTCCGGTCACATGCCGGGTAGTTTTTATTTTATTTTATTTTTTTAAATTCAATAACTTTCTTGAGACATTTGTTCATACATATAAACGAAAGATCATTATCTTTATTTAATGTTTTATTATCTTTATTTAATGTTTTGAGCGTTTGTCACAGTCGCGGTGCAGTGACGTCACGTCATGATGTTTTCACGGATGTTTATCTGGACGGCTCATCCTCCTGTATACCGGTGTGCCGGTGTGCCGGATTACCGTGTTTTCACGGTACCGGTACCGGTGGACCGGCCGGCTCAACCTCCTATAGCTAGCATAGCTAGCTAGAGGAGGTTGAGCCGTCTGGGAAAACTAGAGGAGGCGTCCCGGTAGAATCCCGGTGACCGGGAAATAGGTTCCGGCGATCACCGCGCATTGCATGCCGGGTAGATTTTATTTATTTATTTATTTTTTAATTTTAATTTTTAATTTTTTTTTTTTTTAATTTTTTTTTTTTTTTTTTTTTAATTTTTAATAACTTTATTGAGACATTTGTTCATATATAAAACACAATATATTTATATAATATTTATATTATATTTATTTAATTCTTATTTTTAAGATCTTAAGTTGATGCCACGCGGTGAAACATCATTCTCTTTATTAAATGTTTTATTCTCTTTATTTAATGTTTATCTTTATTTAATGTTTTATTCTCATCCTCCTGTTTTAATGTTTTAATATCTTTATTTAATGTTTCTCTTTATTTAATGTTTTATTATCTTTATTTAATGTTTTATTCGTTTGTCACAGTCGCGGTGCAGTGATTCATGATGTTTTCACGGATGTTTATCTGGAATCATCCCTGTATACCGGTGTGCCGGATTACCGTTTTTCACGGTACCGGTACCGGTGGACCGCTCAACCTCCAGCCGGTCTTTTAGCACACTAAAACGGCGTAAAATGACCTCCAGCAGCCCAGGGAGGAAAAAAATAGCAGGCGCTTTCCGGAGGATTTTAGTGCTGAAATCCGGCTTAATCTGTCTTTTAAGGCAGTGAAACGGCGTAAAATGACCGGCATCACAGCGTCAAAACACCCGCAGCAGAGTGCTCCAAGTCAGGGTAAACTCTGGGAGTGACAGCGGGTCTTTTAGCACACTAAAACGGCGTAAAATGAACCGAAACAACCATGCTGCTCCATCCGCCTAAAAAATGACCGCGACCGCCAGTGAAAACGTCCGTAAAAGAGAGCATGAAGTGGCTAAACAGTGGTGCCATCAGCCTGTCTCTCCATGCTGCTGAATCCGCGTGAAAATGACCGCGACCGCGGGCTGAAAAAACGGAAGGATAGCATAGCTAGAGGAGGTTGAGCCGTCCGGGAGCTAGAGGAGCCGTCCCGGTAGAATCCCGGTGACCGGGAAATAGGTTCCGGCGATCACCGCGCATTGCATGCCGGGTAGTTTTTATTTTATTTTATTTTTTTTTAAATTCAATAACTTTCTTGAGACATTTGTTCATACATATAAACGAAAGATCATTATCTTTATTTAATGTTTTATTATCTTTATTTAATGTTTAGCGTTTGTCACAGTCACGGTGCAGTGACGTCACGTCATGATGTTTTCACGGATGTTTATCTGGACGGCTCATCCTCCTGTATACCGGTGTGCCGGATTACCGGTGTTTTTCACGGTACCGGTACCGGTGGACCGACCGGCTCAACCTCCTATAGCTAGCATAGCTAGAGGTTGAGCCGTCTGGGAAAGAGGAGGCGTCCCGGTAGAATCCCGGTGACCGGGAAATAGGTTCCGGCGATCACCGCATTTGCCGGGTTTTATTTTTTATTTATTTTTTTAATTTTAATTTTTTTTTTTTTTTTTTTTAATTTTAATTTTTTTTTTTTTTTTTGTTCATACATTTTTAACTTTTTTTATTTTTTACATTTTCAAGTTCATTTTTAAGATCAAGTTGATAAAATCTTTATTTAATGTTTTATTTATTTCTTTTATTTAATGTTTTTAATGTTTTATTCTTTTGTTTATTTTTATTCTATTTATTTAATTCTCTTTAAATGTTTTAATATCTTTATTTAATGTTTTATTATTATGTTTATTTAATGTTTCGCGTTTGTCACAGTCGCGGTGCAGTGACGTCACGTCATGATGTTTTCACGGATGTTTATCTGGACGGCTCATCCTCCTGTATACCGGTGTGCCGGATTACCGGTGTTTTTCACGGTACCGGTACCGGTGGACCGGCCGGCTCAACCTCCAGCGGTCTTTTAGCACACTAAAACGGCGTAAAATGACCTCCAGCAGCCCAGGGAGGAAAAAAATAGCAGGCGCTTTCCGGAGGATTTTAGTGCTGAAATCCGGCTGATCTGTTTTTTAAGGCAGTGAAACGGCGTAAAATGACCGGCATCACAGCGTCAAAACACCCGCAGCAGAGTGCTCCAAGTCAGGGTAAACTCTGGGAGTGACAGCGGGTCTTTTAGCACACTAAAACGGCGTAAAATGAACCGAAACAACCATGCTGCTCCATCCGCCTAAAAAATGACCGCGCCCGCCAGCTGAAAACGTCCGTAAAAGAGAGCATGAAGTGGCTAAACAGTGGTGCCATCAGCCTGTCTCTCCATGCTGCTGAATCCGCGTGAAAATGACCGCGACCGCGGGCTGAAAAAAGGATAGCATAGCTAGAGGAGGTTGAGCCGTCCGGGAGCTAGAGGAGCCGTCCCGGTAGAATCCCGGTGACCGGGAAATAGGTTCCGGCGATCACCGCGCATTGCATGCCGGGTAGTTTTTATTTATTTTTTTATTTTTTTTTTTTAAATTTTTTTTTTTTTTTTAATAACTTTTTTGAGACATTTTTTACATATTTGTTCATACATATAAAACACAATATATATATATATATATATATATATATATATAATACATATAAACGAAAGATCATTATCTTTATTTAATGTTTTATTATCTTTATTTAATGTTTTATTATCTTTATTTAATGTTTCTTTATTTAATTTGTCACAGTTTGTCGCGGTGTCACAGTCGCGTGCAGTGACGTCACGTCATGATGTTTTCACGGATGTTTATCTGGACGGCTCATCCTCCTGTATACCGGTGTGCCGGATTACGGTGTTTTTCACGGTACCGGTACCGGTGGACCGGCCGGCTCAACCTCCAGCCGGTCTTTTAGCACACTAAAACGGCGTAAAATGACCTCCAGCAGCCCAGGGAGGAAAAAAATAGCAGGCGCTTTCCGGGAAAAAAATAGCAGGCGCTTTCCGGATTTTAGTGCTGAAATCCGGCTTAATCTGTCTTTTAAGGCAGTGAAACGGCGTAAAATGACCGGCATCACAGCGTCAAAACACCCGCAGCAGAGTGCTCCAAGTCAGGGTAAACTCTGGGAGTGACAGCGGGTCTTTTAGCACACTAAAACGGCGTAAAATGAACCGAACAACCATGCTGCTCCATCCGCCTAAAAAATGACCGCGACCGCCAAAAAAACGTCCGTAAAAGAGAGCATGAAGTGGCTAAACAGTGGTGCCATCAGCCTGTCTCTCCATGCTGCTGAATCCGCGTGAAAATGACCGCGACCGCGGGCTGAAAACGGAAGGATAGCATAGCTAGAGGAGGTTGAGCCGTCCGGGAGCTAGAGGAGCCGTCCCGGTAGAATCCCGGTGACCGGGAAATAGGTTCCGGCGATCACCGCGCATTGCATGCCGGGTAGTTTTTATTTTATTTTATTTTTTTTTTTTCAATAACTTTCTTGAGACATTTGTTCATACATATAAACGAAAGATCATTATCTTTATTTAATGTTTTATTATCTTTATTTAATGTTTCGCGTTTGTCACAGTCGCGGTGCAGTGACGTCACGTCATGATGTTTTCACGGATGTTTATCTGGACGGCTCATCCTCCTGTATACCGGTGTGCCGGATTACCGGTGTTTTTCACGGTACCGGTACCGGTGGACGCCGGCTCAACCTCCTATAGCTAGCATAGCTAGAGGAGGTTGAGCCGTCTGGGAAATAGAGGAGGCGTCCCGTAGAATCCCGGTGACCGGGAAATAGGTTCCGGCGATCACCGCGCATTGCATGCCGGGTAGATTTTATTTATTTATTTATTTTTTAATTTTAATTTTTTTTTTTATTTTTTAATTTTTAATTTTTTTTTTTAATTTTTTTTTTTTTTTTTTTAATTCAATAACTTTATTGAGACATTTGTTCATACATATAAAACACAATATATTTATATATATATATATATATATATATATATATATATTTACATTTTCAAGTTCTTATTTTTAAGATCTTAAGTTGATGCCATGAAGTTTGAAACATCATCTATTATCTTTATTTAATGTTTTATTCTATTCATTAAATTTCATTATCTTTATTAAATGTTTATATTTATTTATCTCATCTATTATCTTTATTTAATGTTTTATTCTATTCTTTATTAAATGTTATATTCTCTTTATTTAATGTTTCATTCTCTTTATTTAATGTTTTATCTTCATTTAATGTTTTATTCTCTTTGTTTAATGTAATATCTTTATTTAATGTTTTATTCTATTTATTTAATGTTTCATTCTCTTTATTTAATGTTTTAATATCTTTATTTAATGTTTTAATATCTTTATTTAATGTTTTATTATCTTTATTTAATGTTTTTTATTTAATTTTGTCACAGTCGCGGTGCAGTGACGTCACGTCATGATGTTTTCACGGATGTTTATCTGGACGGCTCATCCTCCTGTATACCGGTGTGCCGGATTACCGGTGTTTTTCACGGTACCGGTACCGGTGGACCGGCCGGCTCAACCTCCAGCCGGTCTTTTAGCACACTAAAACGGCGTAAAATGACCTCCAGCAGCCCAGGGAGGAAAAAAATAGCAGGCGCTTTCCGGAGGATTTTAGTGCTGAAATCCGGCTGAATCTGTCTTTTAAGGCAGTGAAACGGCGTAAAATGACCGGCATCACAGCGTCAAAACACCCGCAGCAGAGTGCTCCAAGTCAGGGTAAACTCTGGGAGTGACAGCGGGTCTTTTAGCACACTAAAACGGCGTAAAATGAACCGACACAACCATGCTGCTCCATCCGCCTAAAAAATGACCGCGACCGCCAGCTGAAAACGTCCGTAAAAGAGAGCATGAAGTGGCTAAACAGTGGTGCCATCAGCCTGTCTCTCCATGCTGCTGAATCCGCGTGAAAATGACCGCGACCGCGGGCTGAAAACGGAAGGATAGCATAGCTAGAGGAGGTTGAGCCGTCCGGGAGCTAGAGGAGCCGTCCCGGTAGAATCCCGGTGACCGGGAAATAGGTTCCGGCGATCACCGCGGATTGCATGCCAGGTAGTTTTTATTTTATTTTATTTTTTTAAATTCAATAACTTTCTTGAGACATTTGTTCATACATATAAACGAAAGATCATTATCTTTATTTAATGTTTTATTATCTTTATTTAATGTTTCGCGTTTGTCACAGTCGCGGTGCAGTGACGTCACGTCATGATGTTTTCACGGATGTTTATCTGGACGGCTCATCCTCCTGTATACCGGTGTGCCGGATTACCGGTGTTTTTCACGGTACCGGTACCGGTGGACCGGCCGGCTCAACCTCCTATAGCTAGCATAGCTAGAGGAGGTTGAGCCGTCTGGCTGAAAACTAGAGGAGGCGTCCCGGTAGAATCCCGGTGACCGGGAAATAGGTTCCGGCGATCACCGCGCATTGCATGCCGGGTAGATTTTATTTATTTATTTATTTTTTTTTTAATTTTAATTTTTAATTTTTTTTTTAATTTTAATTTTTTTTTTTTTTTTTTTAATTCAATAACTTTATTGAGACATTTGTTCATACATATAAAACACAATATATTTATATATATATATATATATATATATATATATATATATATATTTATTTTACATTTTCAAGTTCTTATTTTTAAGATCTTAAGTTGATGCCACGAAGGCTGAAACATCATCTATTATCTTTATTTAATGTTTTATTCTATTTTTATTTAATGTTTCATTATCTTTATTTTAAATGTTATTAAATTTATTTCTTTATTAATGTTTCATTCTCTTTATTTAATGTTTTATTATCTTCATTTAATGTTTTATTCTCTTTGTTTAATGTTTTAATATCTTTATTTAATGTTTTATTCTATTTATTTAATGTTTTATTCTCTTTATTTAATGTTTTAATATCTTTATTTAATGTTTTAATATCTTTATTTAATGTTTTATTATCTTTATTTAATGTTTTCTTTATTTAATGTTTTTTGTCACAGTCGCGGTGCAGTGACGTCACGTCATGATGTTTTCACGGATGTTTATCTGGACGGCTCATCCTCCTGTATACCGGTGTGCCGGATTACGGTGTTTTTCACGGTTTACCGGTGTGCCGGACCGGTGGACCGGCCGGCTCAACCTCCAGCCGGTCTTTTAGCACACTAAAACGGCGTAAAATGACCTCCAGCAGCCCAGGGAGGAAAAAAATAGCAGGCGCTTTCCGGAGGATTTTAGTGCTGAAATCCGGCTGAATCTGTCTTTTAAGGCAGTGAAACGGCGTAAAATGACCGGCATAGCGTCAAAACACCCGCAGCAGAGTGCTCCAAGTCAGGGTAAACTCTGGGAGTGACAGCGGGTCTTTTAGCACACTAAAACGGCGTAAAATGAACCGACACAACCATGCTGCTCCATCCGCCTAAAAAATGACCGCGACCGCCAGCTGAAAACGTCCGTAAAAGAGAGCATGAAGTGGCTAAACAGTGGTGCCATCAGCCTGTCTCTCCATGCTGCTGAATCCGCGTGAAAATGACCGCGACCGCGGGCTGAAAACGGAAGGATAGCATAGCTAGAGGAGGTTGAGCCGTCCGGGAGCTAGAGGAGCCGTCCCGGTAGAATCCCGGTGACCGGGAAATAGGTTCCGGCGATCACCGCGGATTGCATGCCAGGTAGTTTTTATTTTATTTTATTTTTTTAATTCAATAACTTTCTTGAGACATTTGTTCATACATATAAACGAAAGATCATTATCTTTATTTAATGTTTTATTATCTTTATTTAATGTTTCGCGTTTGTCGCGGTGCAGTGACGTCACGTCATGATGTTTTCACGGATGTTTATCTGGACGGCTCATCCTCCTGTATACCGGTGTGCCGGATTACCGGTGTTTTTCACGGTACCGGTACCGGTGGACCGGCTCAGCCTCCTCCTAGCTAGCATAGCTAGAGGAGGTTGAGCAGCCTCTGGGAGGTTGCTAGAGGAGGAGCGTCCCGGTAGAATCCCGGTGACCGGGAAATAGGTTCCGGCGATCACCGCGCATTGCATGCCGGGTAGATTTTATTTATTTATTTATTTTTTAATTTTAATTTTTTTTTTTTTTTTTTTAATTTTTTTTTTTTTTTTTTTTTAATTTTAATTTTATTTTTTTAATTTTATTTTTGTTTTTACATATAAAACACAATATTTTATATATAATTTATTTATATATATATATATTTATATATTTAAAGTTCTTATTTTTAAGATCTTAAGTTGATGCCACGAAGGCTGAAACATCATCTATTATCTTTATTTATGTTTTATTCTATTTTTATTTAATGTTTCATTATCTTTATTAAATGTTATATTCTCTTTATTTAATGTTTCATTCTCTTTATTTAATGTTTTATTATCTTCATTTAATGTTTTATTCTCTTTGTTTAATGTTTTAATATCTTTATTTAATGTTTTATTCTATTTATTTAATGTTTTTCTTTTATTTAATGTTTTAATATCTTTATTTAATGTTTTAATATCTTTATTTAATGTTTTTATTATCTTTATTTAATGTTTATTTAATGTTTCGCGTTTGTCACAGTCGCGGTGCAGTGACGTCACGTCATGATGTTTTCACGGATGTTTATCTGGACGGCTCATCCTCCTGTATACCGGTGTGCCGGATTACGGTGTTTTTCACGGTACCGGTACCGGTGGACCGGCCGGCTCAACCTCCAGCCGGTCTTTTAGCACACTAAAACGGCGTAAAATGACCTCCAGCAGCCCAGGACCTCCAGGAGGGAAAATAGCAGGCGCTTTCCGGAGGATTTTAGTGCTGAAATCCGGCTGAATCTGTCTTTTAAGGCAGTGAAACGGCGTAAAATGACCGGCATCACAGCGTCAAAACACCCGCAGCAGAGTGCTCCAAGTCAGGGTAAACTCTGGGAGTGACAGCGGGTCTTTTAGCACACTAAAACGGCGTAAAATGAACCGAAACAACCATGCTGCTCCATCCGCCTAAAAAATGACCGCGACCGCCAGCCGTGAAAACGTCCGTAAAAGAGCATGAAAGTGGCTAAACAGTGGTGCCATCAGCCTGTCTCTCCATGCTGCTGAATCCGCGTGAAAATGACCGCGACCGCGGGCTGAAAACGGAAGGATAGCATAGCTAGAGGAGGTTGAGCCGTCCGGGAGCTAGAGGAGCCGTCCCGGTAGAATCCCGGTGACCGGGAAATAGGTTCCGGCGATCACCGCGCATTGCATGCCAGGTAGTTTTTATTTTATTTTATTTTTTTTTTAATTTTTAATTTAATGTCTTTTTTTTTTTTAATTCAATAACTTTCTTGAGACAATTTTTTTTTTTTACTTTTTTGAGAGACATTTGTTCATACATATAAACGAAAGATCATTATTTTAATTTTATTTATATTTATCTTTATTTAATGTTTTAATATCTTTATTTATGTTTATTTAATGTTTTATTATCTTTATTTAATGTTTATTTAATGCGTTTGTCACAGTCGCGGTGCAGTGACGTCACGTCATGATGTTTTCACGGATGTTTATCTGGACGGCTCATCCTCCTGTATACCGGTGTGCCGGATTACCGGTGTTTTTCACGGTACCGGTACCGGTGGACCGGCGGCTCAACCTCCAGCCGGTCTTTTAGCACACTAAAACGGCGTAAAATGACCTCCAGCAGCCCAGGGAGGAAAAAAATAGCAGGCGCTTTCCGGAGGATTTTAGTGCTGAAATCCGGCTGAATCTGTCTTTTAAGGCAGTGAAACGGCGTAAAATGACCGGCATCACAGCGTCAAAACACCCGCAGCAGAGTGCTCCAAGTCAGGGTAAACTCTGGGAGTGACAGCGGGTCTTTTAGCACACTAAAACGGCGTAAAATGAACCGATGAACAACTGCTGCTCCATCCGCCTAAAAAATGACCGCGACCGCCAGCTGAAAACGTCCGTAAAAGAGAGCATGAAGTGGCTAAACAGTGGTGCCATCAGCCTGTCTCTCCATGCTGCTGAATCCGCGTGAAAATGACCGCGACCGCGGGCTGAAAACGGAAGGATAGCATAGCTAGAGGAGGTTGAGCCGTCCGGGAGCTAGAGGAGCCGTCCCGGTAGAATCCCGGTGACCGGGAAATAGGTTCCGGCGATCACCGCGGATTGCATGCCAGGTAGTTTTTATTTTATTTTATTTTTTTTTAAATTCAATAACTTTCTTGAGACATTTGTTCATACATATAAACGAAAGATCATTATCTTTATTTAATGTTTTATTATCTTTATTTAATGTTTCGCGTTTGTCACAGTCGCGTGCAGTGACGTCACGTCATGATGTTTTCACGGATGTTTATCTGGACGGCTCATCCTCCTGTATACCGGTGTGCCGGATTACCGGTGTTTTCACACGTACCGGTACCGGTGGACCGGCCGGCTCAACCTCCTATAGCTAGCATAGCTAGAGGAGGTTGAGCCGTCTGGGAACTAGAGGAGGCGTCCCGGTAGAATCCCGGTGACCGGGAAATAGGTTCCGGCGATCACCGCGCATTGCATGCCGGGTAGATTTTATTTATTTATTTATTTTTTTAATTTTAATTTTTAATTTTTTTTTTTTTAATTTTAATTTTTTTTTTTTTTTTTAATTCAATAACTTTATTGAGACATTTGTTCATACATATAAAACACAATATATTTATTTATATATATATATATATATATATATATATATATATTTTTATTTTCAAGTTCTTATTTTTTTTAAGATCTTAAGTTGATGCCACGAAGGCTGAAACATCATCTATTATCTTTATTTAATGTTTTATTCTATTTATTTAATGTTTCATTATCTTTATTAAATGTTATATTCTCTTTATTTAATGTTTCATTTTCTCTTTATTTAATGTTTTTCTCTTTATTTATGTTTCTTCTTTATTTAATTTTTAATGTTTTATTCTTTGTTTAATGTTTTAATATCTTTATTAATGTTTTATTCTATTTATTTAATGTTTCATTCTCTTTATTTAATGTTTTAATATCTTTATTTAATGTTTTAATATCTTTATTTAATGTTTTATTATCTTTATTTAATGTTTCGCGTTTGTCACAGTCGCGGTGCAGTGACGTCACGTCATGATGTTTTCACGGATGTTTATCTGGACGGCTCATCCTCCTGTATACCGGTGTGCCGGATTACCGGTGTTTTTCACGGTACCGGTACCGGTGGACCGGCCGGCTCAACCTCCAGCCGGTCTTTTAGCACACTAAAAAACGGCGTAAAATGACCTCCAGCAGCCCAGGGAGGAAAAAAATAGCAGGCGCTTTCCGGAGGATTTTAGTGCTGAAATCCGGCTGAATCTGTCTTTTAAGGCAGTGAAACGGCGTAAAATGACCGGCATCACAGCGTCAAAACACCCGCAGCAGAGTGCTCCAAGTCAGGGTAAACTCTGGGAGTGACAGCGGGTCTTTTAGCACACTAAAACGGCGAATGAACCGACACAACCATGCTGCTCCATCCGCCTAAAAAATGACCGCGACCGCCAGCTGAAAACGTCCGTAAAAGAGAGCATGAAGTGGCTAAACAGTGGTGCCATCAGCCTGTCTCTCCATGCTGCTGAATCCGCGTGAAAATGACCGCGACCGCGGGCTGAAAACGGAAGGATAGCATAGCTAGAGGAGGTTGAGCCGTCCGGGAGCTAGAGGAGCCGTCCCGGTAGAATCCCGGTGACCGGGAAATAGGTTCCGGCGATCACCGCGGATTGCATGCCAGGTAGTTTTTATTTTATTTTATTTTTTTTTAAATTCAATAACTTTCTTGAGACATTTGTTCATACATATAAACGAAAGATCATTATCTTTATTTAATGTTTTATTATCTTTATTTAATGTTTCGCGTTTGTCACAGTCGCGGTGCAGTGACGTCACGTCATGATGTTTTCACGGATGTTTATCTGGACGGCTCATCCTCCTGTATACCGGTGTGCCGGTACCGGTGTTTTTCACGGTACCGGTACCGGTGGACCGGCCGGCTCAACCTCCTATAGCTAGCATAGCTAGAGGAGGTTGAGCCGTCTGGGAAAAAAAATAGAGGAGCGTCCCGGTAGAATCCCGGTGACCGGGAAATAGGTTCCGGCGATCACCGCGCATTGCATGCCGGGTAGATTTTATTTATTTATTTATTTTTTAATTTTAATTTTTAATTTTTTTTTTTTTTTTTTTTTTTTTTTTTAATTCAATAACTTTATTGAGACATTTGTTCATACATATAAAACACAATATATTTATATATTATATATATATATATATATATATATTTATATTTTATATTATTTATTTTCAAGTTCTTATTTTTAATCTTAAGTTTTATGAAAATTCATCTTAATATTATGCTGAAACATCATCTATCTTTGTTTTTATCTTTTATTTAATGTTTCATTCTATTATCTTTATTTAATGTTTTATTCTATTTTTTATTTAATGTTTCATTATCTTTATTTAATGTTTTAATTTATTCATTCTCTTTATTTAATTTTCATTCTCTTTATTTTTATGTTTTATTATCTTTATTTAATGTTTTATTCTCTTTATTTAATGTTTTAATTCTCTTTATTTAATGTTTTATTCTATTTTTTAATGTTTTATTCTTTTATTTAATGTTTTAATATCTTTATTTAATGTTTTAATATCTTTATTTAATGTTTTTTATCTTTATTTAATGTTTTCTTTTTTGTCACAGTCGCGGTGCAGTGACGTCACGTCATGATGTTTTTTTCACGGATGTTTATCTGGACGGCTCATCCTCCTGTATACCGGTGTGCCGGATTACCGGTGTTTTTCACGGTACCGGTACCGGTGGACCGGCCGGCTCAACCTCCAGCCGGTCTTTTAGCACACTAAAACGGCGTAAAATGACCTCCAGCAGCCCAGGGAGGAAAAAAATAGCAGGCGCTTTCCGGAGGATTTTAGTGCTGAAATCCGGCTGAATCTGTCTTTTAAGGCAGTGAAACGGCGTAAAATGACCGGCATCACAGCGTCAAAACACCCGCAGCAGAGTGCTCCAAAGTCAGGGTAAACTCTGGGAGTGACAGCGGGTCTTTTAGCACACTAAAACGGCGTAAAATGAACCGACACAACCATGCTGCTCCATCCGCCTAAAAAATGACCGCGACCGCCAGCTGAAAACGTCCGTAAAAGAGAGCATGAAGTGGCTAAACAGTGGTGCCATCAGCCTGTCTCTCCATGCTGCTGAATCCGCGTGAAAATGACCGCGACCGCGGGCTGAAAACGGAAGGATAGCATAGCTAGAGGAGGTTGAGCCGTCCGGGAGCTAGAGGAGCCGTCCCGGTAGAATCCCGGTGACCGGGAAATAGGTTCCGCGATCACCGCGCATTGCATGCCGGGTAGTTTTTATTTTATTTTATTTTTTTAAATTCAATAACTTTCTTGAGACATTTGTTCATACATATAAACGAAAGATCATTATCTTTATTTAATGTTTTATTATCTTTATTTAATGTTTTAGCGTTTGTCACAGTCGCGGTGCAGTGACGTCACGTCATGATGTTTTCACGGATGTTTATCTGGACGGCTCATCCTCCTGTATACCGGTGTGCCGGATTACCGGTGTTTTTCACGGTACCGGTACCGGTGGACCGGCCGCTCAACCTCCTATAGCTAGCATAGCTAGAGGAGGTTGAGCCGTCTGGGAAACTAGAGGAGGCGTCCCGGTAGAATCCCGTGACCGGGAAATAGGTTCCGGCGATCACCGCGCATTGCATGCCGGGTAGATTTTATTTATTTATTTATTTTTTAATTTTAATTTTTAATTTTTTTTTTTAATTTTAATTTTTTTTTTTTTTTTAATTTAACTTTATTGAGACATTTGTTCATACATATAAAACTTTATTGAGACATTTTCAAGTTCTTATTTTTAAGATCTTAAGTTGATGCCAAAAAACATCATCTATTATCTTTATTTAATGTTTTATTCTATTTATTTAATGTTTCATTATCTTTATTAAATGTTATATTCTCTTTATTTAATGTTTCATTCTCTTTATTTAATGTTTTATTATCTTCATTTAATGTTTTATTCTCTTTGTTTAATGTTTTATTCTTTATTTAATGTTTTTTATTCTATTTATTTAATGTTTCATTCTCTTTATTTAATGTTTTAATATCTTTATTTAATGTTTTAATATCTTTATTTAATGTTTTATTATCTTTATTTAATGTTTTCTTTATTTAATTTGTCACAGTCGCGGTGCAGTGACGTCACGTCATGATTTTGATGTTTTCACGGATGTTTATCTGGACGGCTCATCCTCCTGTATACCGGTGTGCCGGATTACCGGTGTTTTCACCGGTACCGGTACCGGTGGACCGGCTGAAACCTCATCTTTTAGCATAAAACGGCGTAAAATGACCTCCAGCAGCCCAGGGAGGAAAAAAAAAAGGCGCTTTCCGGAGGTTTTAGTGCTGAAATCCGGCTTAATCTGTCTTTTAAGGCAGTGAAACTTTGACCGGCATCACAGCGTCAAAACACCCGCAGCAGAGTGCTCCAAGTCAGGGTAAACTCTGGGAGTGACAGCGGGTCTTTTAGCACACTAAAACGTTAAAATGAACCGAAACAACCATGCTGCTCCATCCGCCTAAAAAATGACCGCGATTGAAAACGTCCGTAAAAGAGAGCATGAAGTGGCTAAACAGTGGTGCCATCAGCCTGTCTCTCCATGCTTGAATCCGCGTGAAAATGACCGCGACCGCGGGCTGAAAACGGAAGGATAGCATAGCTAGAAAACACTATTATATTTATTTAGGTTGAGCCGTCCGGGAGCTAGCCGTCTTTAGCCCGGTCCCGGTACCGGGAAATAGGTTCCCGGTTTTTTTTTTTATTTTGCCGGGTTTTTTATTTTATTTTTTTTTTAAATTCAATCTTTAACTTTCTTGAGACATTTGTTCATACATATAAACGAAAGATCATTATCTTTATTTAATGTTTTATTATCTTTATTTAATGTTTCGCGTTTGTCACAGTCGCGGTGCAGTGACGTCACGTCATGATGTTTTCACGGATGTTTATCTGGACGGCTCATCCTCCTGTATACCGGTGTGCCGGATTACCGGTGTTTTTCACGGTACCGGTACCGGTGGACCGGCTCTCAACCTCCAGCCGGTCTTTTAGCACACTAAAACGGCGTAAAATGACCTCCAGCAGCCCAGGGAGGAAAAAAATAGCAGGCGCTTTCCGGAGGATTTTAGTGCTGAAATCCGGCTGAATCTGTCTTTTAAGGCAGTGAAACGGCGTAAAATGACCGGCATCACAGCGTCAAAAAACACCCGCAGCAGAGTGCTCCAAGTCAGGGTAAACTCTGGGAGTGACAGCGGGTCTTTTAGCACACTAAAACGGCGTAAAATGAACCGACACAACCATGCTGCTCCATCCGCCTAAAAAATGACCGCGACCGCCAGCTGAAAACGTCCGTAAAAGAGAGCATGAAGTGGCTAAACAGTGGTGCCATCAGCCTGTCTCTCCATGCTGCTGAATCCGCGTGAAAATGACCGCGACCGCGGGCTGAAAACGGAAGGATAGCATAGCTAGAGGAGGTTGAGCCGTCCGGGAGCTAGAGGAGCCGTCCCGGTAGAATCCCGGTGACCGGGAAATAGGTTCAGCGATCACCGCGCATTGCATGCCAGGTAGTTTTTATTTTATTTTATTTTTTTAAATTCAATAACTTTCTTGAGACATTTGTTCATACATATAAACGAAAGATCATTATCTTTATTTAATGTTTTATTATCTTTATTTAATGTTTCGCGTTTGTCACAGTCGCGGTGCAGTGACGTCACGTCATGATGTTTTCACGGATGTTTATCTGGACGGCTCATCCTCCTGTATACCGGTGTGCCGGATTACCGGTGTTTTTCACGGTACCGGTACCGGTGGACCGGCCGCTCAACCTCCTATAGCTAGCATAGCTAGAGGAGGTTGAGCCGTCTGGGAAACTAGAGGAGGCGTCCCGGTAGAATCCCGGTGACCGGGAAATAGGTTCCGGCGATCACCGCGCATTGCATGCCGGGTAGATTTTATTTATTTATTTATTTTTTAATTTTAATTTTTAATTTTTTTTTTTTTTTTTTTTTTTTTTTTTTTTTTCAATTTTTATTGAGACATTTGTTCATACATATAAAACACAATATATTTTATATATATATATATATATATATATATATATATATATATATATATATATATATATTTTCAAGTTCTTATTTTTTAAGATCTTAAGTTGATGCCACGAAGGCTGAAACATCATCTATTATCTTTATTTAATGTTTTATTCTTTATTTAATGTTTTATTCTATTTATTAATGTTTCATTATCTTTATTAAATGTTATATTCTCTTTATTTAATGTTTCATTCTCTTTATTTAATGTTTTATTATCTTCATTTAATGTTTTATTCTCTTTGTTTAATGTTTTAATATCTTTATTTAATGTTTTATTCTATTTATTTAATGTTTCATTCTCTTTATTTAATGTTTTAATATCTTTATTTAATGTTTTAATATCTTTATTTAATGTTTTATTATCTTTATTTAATGTTTTAGCGTTTGTCACAGTCGCGGTGCAGTGACGTCACGTCATGATGTTTTCACGGATGTTTATCTGGACGGCTCATCCTCCTGTATACCGGTGTGCCGGATTACCGGTGTTTTTCACGGTACCGGTACCGGTGGACCGGCCGGCTCAACCTCCAGCCGGTCTTTTAGCACACTAAAACGGCGTAAAATGACCTCCAGCAGCCCAGGGAGGAAAAAAATAGCAGGCGCTTTCCGGAGGATTTTAGTGCTGAAATCTGAAATCCGGCTGAATGTCTTTTAAGGCAGTGAAACGGCGTAAAATGACCGGCATCACAGCGTCAAAACACCCGCAGCAGAGTGCTCCAAGTCAGGGTAAACTCTGGGAGTGACAGCGGGTCTTTTAGCACACTAAAACGGCGTAAAATGAACCGAAACAACCATGCTGCTCCATCCGCCTAAAAAATGACCGCGACCGCCAGCTGAAAACGTCCGTAAAAGAGAGCATGAAGTGGCTAAACAGTGGTGCCATCAGCCTGTCTCTCCATGCTGCTGAATCCGCGTGAAAATGACCGCGACCGCGGGCTGAAAAAACGGAAGGATAGCATAGCTAGAGGAGGTTGAGCCGTCCGGGAGCTAGAGGAGCCGTCCCGGTAGAATCCCGGTGACCGGGAAATAGGTTCCGGCGATCACCGCGCATTGCATGCCGGGTAGTTTTTATTTTATTTTATTTTTTTAAATTCAATAACTTTCTTGAGACATTTGTTCATACATATAAACGAAAGATCATTATCTTTATTTAATGTTTTATTATCTTTATTTAATGTTTCGCGTTTGTCACAGTCGCGGTGCAGTGACGTCACGTCATGATGTTTTCACGGATGTTTATCTGGACGGCTCATCCTCCTGTATACCGGTGTGCCGGATTACCGGTGTTTTTCACGGTACCGGTACCGGTGGACCGGCCGGCTCAACCTCCTATAGCTAGCATAGCTAGAGGAGGTTGAGCCGTCTGGGAAACTAGAGGAGGCGTCCCGGTAGAATCCCGGTGACCGGGAAATAGGTTCCGGCGATCACCGCGCATTGCATGCCGGGTAGATTTTATTTATTTATTTATTTTTTAATTTTAATTTTTAATTTTTTTTTTTTTTTAATTTTAATTTTTTTTTTTTTTTTTAATTCAATAACTTTATTGAGACATTTGTTCATACATATAAAACACAATATATTTATATATATATATATATATATATATATATATATTTACATTTTCAAGTTCTTATTTTTAAGATCTTAAGTTGATTGATGCCGAAGGCTGAAACATCATCTATTATCTTTATTTAATGTTTTATTCTATTTATTTAATGTTTCATTATCTTTATTAAATGTTATATTCTCTTTATTTAATGTTTCATTCTCTTTATTTAATGTTTTATTATCTTCATTTAATGTTTTATTCTCTTTGTTTAATGTTTTAATATCTTTATTTAATGTTTTATTCTATTTATTTAATGTTTCATTCTCTTTATTTAATGTTTTAATATCTTTATTTAATGTTTTAATATCTTTGTTTAATGTTTTATTATCTTTATTTTTTAATTTAATTTATCTTTATTTAATGTTTGTCAATGTTTTATTATCTTTATTTAATGTTTCGCGTTTGTCACGGTGCAGTGACGTCACGTCATGATGTTTTCACGGATGTTTATCTGGACGGCTCATCCTCCTGTATACCGGTGTGCCGGATTACCGGTGTTTTTCACGGTACCGGTACCGGTGGACCGGCCGGCTCAACCTCCAGCCGGTCTTTTAGCACACTAAAACGGCGTAAAATGACCTCCAGCAGCCCAGGGAGGAAAAAAATAGCAGGCGCTTTCCGGAGGATTTTAGTGCTGAAATCCGGCTGAATCTGTCTTTTAAGGCAGTGAAACGGCGTAAAATGACCGGCATCACAGCGTCAAAACACCCGCAGCAGAGTGCTCCAAGTCAGGGTAAACTCTGGGAGTGACAGCGGGTCTTTTAGCACACTAAAACGGCGTAAAATGAACCGAAACAACCATGCTGCTCCATCCGCCTAAAAAATGACCGCGACCGCCAGCTGAAAACGTCCGTAAAAGAGAGCATGAAGTGGCTAAACAGTGGTGCCATCAGCCTGTCTCTCCATGCTGCTGAATCCGCGTGAAAATGACCGCGACCGCGGGCTGAAAACGGAAGGATAGCATAGCTAGAGGAGGTTGAGCCGTCCGGGAGCTAGAGGAGCCGTCCCGGTAGAATCCCGGTGACCGGGAAATAGGTTCCGGCGATCACCGCGCATTGCATGCCGGGTAGTTTTTATTTTATTTTATTTTTTTAAATTCAATAACTTTCTTGAGACATTTGTTCATACATATAAACGAAAGATCATTATCTTTATTTAATGTTTTATTATCTTTATTTAATGTTTCGCGTTTGTCACAGTCGCGGTGCAGTGACGTCACGTCATGATGTTTTTTTCACGGATGTTTATCTGGACGGCTCATCCTCCTGTATACCGGTGTGCCGGATTACCGGTGTTTTTCACGGTACCGGTACCGGTGGACCGGCCGGCTCAACCTCCTATAGCTAGCATAGCTAGAGGAGGTTGAGCCGTCTGGGAAACTAGAGGAGGCGTCCCGGTAGAATCCCGGTGACCGGGAAATAGGTTCCGGCGATCACCGCGCATTGCATGCCGGGTAGATTTTATTTATTTATTTATTTTTTTTTAATTTTAATTTTTAATTTTTTTTTTTTTTTAATTTTTTTTTTTTTTTTTTTCAATAACTTTATTGAGACATTTGTTCATACATATAAAACACAATATATTTATATATATATATATAATATATATGTATATATTTACATTTTCAAGTTCTTATTTTTAAGATCTTAAGTTGATGCCACGAAGGCTGAAACATCATCTATTATCTTTATTTAATGTTTTATTCTATTTATTTAATGTTTCATTATCTTTATTAAATGTTATATTCTCTTTATTTAATGTTTCATTCTCTTTATTTAATGTTTTATTATCTTCATTTAATGTTTTATTCTCTTTGTTTAATGTTTTAATATCTTTATTTAATGTTTTATTCTATTTATTTAATGTTTCATTCTCTTTATTTAATGTTTTAATATCTTTATTTAATGTTTTAATATCTTTGTTTAATGTTTTATTATCTTTATTTAATGTTTCGCGTTTGTCACAGTCGCGGTGCAGTGACGTCACGTCATGATGTTT
>NW_026552124.1:0-1583 GCF_027596085.1 Anoplopoma fimbria | reverse complement strand
TTTGTGAGCAGAAAAGCTGTAAATGCATCTAAAAGATGATGAAGTATCATGTTTTCATGAAAACACAAGGAAACTTGTTATTATGAGTCCAGAGGCCCTTACTTGAAGAAACTCATGTAAAGTATGGTTTCCTGTCAGAAAAGACACTTTTGGGGTATTTTCAGGCTGAAACGTCTTTTGTGCAGCAGAAAAGCTGTAAATGCATCTAAAAGTGATGAAAGTATCATGTTTTCATGAAAACACAAGGAAACTTGTTATTATGAGTCCAGAGGCCCTTACTTGAAGAAACTCATGTAAAGTATGAATTCCTGTCAGAAAAGACACTTTTGGGGTATTTTAAGGCTGAAACGTCTTTTGGCAGCAGAAAAGCTGTAAATGCATCTAAAAGTGATGAAAGTATCATGTTTTCAAGGAAAACACAAGGAAACTTGTTATTATGAGTCCAGAGGCCCTTACTTGAAGAAACTCATGTAAAGTATGAATTCCTGTCAGAAAAGACACTTTTGGGGTATTTTCAGGCTGAAACGACTTTTGTGAGCAGAAAAGCTGGAAATGCATCTAAAAGTGATGAAAGTATCATGTTTTCATGAAAACACAAGGAAACTTGTTATTATGAGTCCAGAGGCCCTTACTTGAAGAAACTCATGTAAAGTATGAATTCCTGTCAGAAAAGACACTTTTGGGGTATTTTAAGGCTGAAACGACTTTTGTGAGCAGAAAAGCTGTAAATGCATCTAAAAGTGATGAAAGTATCATGTTTTCATGAAAACACAAGGAAACTTGTTATTATGAGTCCAGAGGCCCTTACTTGAAGAAACTCATGTAAAGTATGGATTCCTGTCAGAAAAGACACTTTTGGGGTATTTTAAGGCTGAAACGTCTTTTGTCAGCAGAAAAGCTTGTAAATGCATCTAAAAGTGATGGAAGTATCAAGTTTTCATGAAAACACAAGGAAACTTGTTATTATGAGTCCAGAGGCCCTTACTTGAAGAAACTCATGTAAAGTATGGATTTCCTGTCAGAAAAGACACTTTTGGGGTATTTTAAGGCTGAAACGTCTTTTGGCAGCAGAAAAGCTGTAAATGCATCTAAAAGTGATGAAAGTATCATGTTTTCATGAAAACACAAGGAAACTTGTTATTATGAGTCCAGAGGCCCTTACTTGAAGAAACTCATGTAAAGTATGAATTCCTGTCAGAAAAGACACTTTTGGGGTATTTTCAGGCTGAAACGACTTTTGTGAGCAAAAAAGCTGGAAATGCATCTAAAAGTGATGAAAGTATCATGTTTTCATGAAATCACAAGGAAATTGTTATTATGAGTCCAGAGGCCCTTACTTGAAGAAACTCATGTAAAGTATGAATTCCTGTCAGAAAAGACACTTTTGGGGTATTTTAAGGCTGAAACGACTTTTGTGAGCAGAAAAGCTGTAAATGCATCTAAAAGTGATGAAAGTATCATGTTTTCATGAAAACACAAGGAAACTTGTTATTATGAGTCCAGAGGCCCTTACTTGAAGAAACTCATGTAAAGTATGGTTTCCTGTCAGAAAAGACACTTTTGGGGTATTTTAAGGCTGAAAG
>NW_026552123.1:0-348 GCF_027596085.1 Anoplopoma fimbria | reverse complement strand
AGCAGAAAAGCTGTAAATGCATCTAAAAGTGATGAAAGTATCATGTTTTCATGAAAACATAAGGAAACTTGTTATTATGAGTCCAGAGGCCCTTACTTGAAGAAACTCATGTAAAGTATGGTTTCCTGTCAGAAAAGAAAAGACACTTTGGGGTATTTACAGGCTGAAACGACTTTTGTGAGCAAAAAAGCCGGAAATGCATCTAAAAGTGATGAAAGTATCATGTTTTCATGAAAACATAAGGAAACTTGTTGTTATGAGTCCAGAGGCCTTTACTTGAAGAAACTCATGTAAAGTATGGTTTCCTGTCAGAAAAGACACTTTTGGGGTATTTCAAGGCTGAAACGT
>NW_026552122.1:0-588 GCF_027596085.1 Anoplopoma fimbria | reverse complement strand
GCCTCCTAAAACACATTTCTGCAGGATATAGTCTCGAAACTCGATAATGTTCATTAATACACAGTTTACCTCCAGTTTACGCGACATTACTGCCAAAAGCTGCTATTTATCACTTTAAGCCTCCTAAAACACATTTCTGCAGGATATAGTCTCGAAACTCGATAATGTTCATTAATACACAGTTTACGCCATATTACCGTCAAAAACTGTTTACCACTATAACATTTGCTGGACATTTACTGAAATTTGGGTAATGTTCAATACACAGTTACCTCCAGTTTACGCAACATTACCGCCAAAAGCTGCTATGTATCACTTTAAGCCTCCTAAAACACATTTCTGCAGGATATAGTCTCGAAACTCTTAATATGTTTTGTATTTATTTGTTTGTTGTTTATTTTAAAGGTGCAGTTCCAGATATCTACACATCACTGATATGAAGACCGCGAGAAGTAACTGTAAACTGAAAAAATAAATATTTTGCATTTTGACATACACTGGTGTTATATCCGAGACTTATTTCTCACATTCTACTCTTTATTTAGTGCAAGTATTGACAGGTCCCTTTGTGTTAAAAGAACGGATTTG
>NW_026552121.1:0-1260 GCF_027596085.1 Anoplopoma fimbria | reverse complement strand
CACCGAGAGGGGGAGGAGGAGGAGGAGGAGAGAGGAGGAGAGAGAGGCAGGTAGAGAGAGACAGAGAGAGAGAGAGAGAGAGAGAGGCGGGCGGAGCTGTTGCAGGCTGGGCAGCAGCAGCGACACTGAAGAGAGAGAGAGAGAGACAGAGAGAGACAGAGAGAGAGGGAGGGGAGGAGACAGAAACAGGTAGGAGACATCAGAGGAGAGAGAGAAAATGTGCTTTAATTCTAATTATAATAATCAATATGAAGCATATAAAACCAGATTACAAATAAAGATAATACACATACATTGTGTACAAAATACAGAAAAAAATATAATAAATTGATGTGTTCATTTGTGTTTTTGTTATATATAATATATATATATATATATTATAAAAATAAAAGACAAAGAAAAAAACACTGTTAAAGTAGAGTTGGTGGTTTTTTAATTTTTTTTTAATTGTCGATAATGTGCTTTATAATTTTAAATTAAAGTTATGAATCATGAAAAAAAGTGCATTTGATTTGTTTACTAAATAAAAGTTCTGCTCCACCAATCACGTTTCATGTCTCTGATTGGTATGAGCTTCAAGCCCCGCCCTCCTTAATTAGCGTTTGTCATACCATCAAAAAAAACCTCCAGTTTAGCTTTATCACTGTAATGTTTGAAATGTGTCCTTATAAAAATGCAGCGATGAATCATTTATCCGTAGTACTAATAACGATAAATCTCCATTTTTAGTGACATTTAACTCAGTTAAATGAAGTTCACTCAAATTAAATGTCCTTCTAGGAGTCAAAGTATAAATGACCATTAAATGGAAATACTCATGAAAAGGTTGACGTACAACACATATTCACTTTAATACAGTTCTTGAGAAAATGGAAAAAAGAGGACAGTGTAAAGGCTCTGACAAACACGCAGTTTTGAATATATATATTTTCTACAACAAAGTAACACAGTGTTGAATTTTTTATGGTTTGGTTCCCCTAATGTGGTATTTTCCGCTGTTTACCTGCAGAAGGAGGAATAAAAAGCTGCTTGGTTTTTGTATTAAAGCTGTTTTATTTCAACTGTATGCTGTACATTTTATTAAAAGGTGAAGATCTCAGCCTCAGAGAAAAAAGCATAAGAGGATTTATCAAAATGATGAACTATTCTTTTAACTATGAACAAAAAATTAACAAATAAAGACCATTTAATAGAAGATAATGAAGCATTCATTCATCATCCTCTGCTGCTTTCATTCTTCACATATAGTATAATATAATA
>NW_026552120.1:0-712 GCF_027596085.1 Anoplopoma fimbria | reverse complement strand
ATGCACCCGTATATGCTGCGGTCGGGGGCCCTCCTCCCCTCCCCTCGACCACGATGCTGGCTTAAGGCTTCGTCGCCGCTGTATTCAGTTACCGGCCTGTGTTGAGGTGGTGAACATCTAGAGAAGACCCGGGGAAGCATATACTTATCCCAGGCGGCGCGGTACTCTGTGACGGGCATTACAGAGACTCCAATGTTTTCCCAGCCAGAGCCAGATGTTCTCAACACATCGAGTGTACATATGCCACCCTTAATCCGATCAATCAGAGGCTTTAGGTGCACCCAGTACCACAGATCCTGTAACCCCAGGAGGGGGCCCATCCAACTGCTTAACTGAAGGTACACCGTATCCGTCAAATCCTTGAAAATTTTGGGGCCGGACGAGGGCCTTGATAATCCGGGTTCCATGGACACATGTAACCCCTGGAGGGGGCCCACCCTGCCATGGAACACTTGATACATCCTATGTTCAATTCTCAAGTTGTAGGGACCGGGGCATTCCATTTGATATTATCTATCATAGCCTTTAGACTCACCCTTTCTACAGCATCAATTGAGTGAGTCTTTCGTGTAGAGTGATCGCTCACTCACCTTCCTCGTTCATAAGAGCCCTCAGCACACTTAGAGAGTACCGAAGAACTCCTCGACTAAGAAGTTTAGCGAAGCCCCGGCAACGGGCTCGCCCCAAGCCCAATATTTTCAGAAGTTTCTCA
>NW_026552118.1:0-636 GCF_027596085.1 Anoplopoma fimbria | reverse complement strand
TTGCTTGTGATTTCATGAAAACATGAAAAAGACGTTTCTTCAAGTAAGGGCCTCTGGACTCATAATAACAAGTTTCCTTGTGATTTCATGAAAACATGCTGCTTTCATCACTTTTAGATGCATTTACAGCTTTTCTTCAAGTAAGGGCCTCGGGTCTAATATCAACCAATTTCCTTGTGATTTCATGAAAACATGCTGCTTTCATCAAAGTATGTAAAAAGACGTTTCTTCAAGTAAGGGCCTCTGGACTCATAATAACAAGTTTCCTTGTGATTTCATGAAAACATGATACTTTCATCACTAAGTATGCAAAAAGACGTTTCTTCCAAGTAAGGGCCTCTGGACTCATAATAACAAGTTTGCTTGTGATTTCATGAAAACATGAAAAAGACGTTTCTTCAAGTAAGGGCCTCTGGACTCATAATAACAAGTTTCCTTGTGATTTCATGAAAACATGCTGCTTTCATCACTTTTAGATGCATTTACAGCTTTTCTGCTGCCAAAAGACGTTTCAGCCTTAAAATACCCCAAAAGTGTCTTTTCTGACAGGAAACCATACTTTACATGAGTTTCTTCAAGTAAGGGCCTCTGGACTCATAATAACAAGTTTCCTTGTGATTTCATGAAAACATGCTG
>NW_026552117.1:0-1019 GCF_027596085.1 Anoplopoma fimbria | reverse complement strand
ATTTCATGAAAACATGCTGCTTTCATCAAAGTATGTAAAAAGACGTTTCTTCAAGTAAGGGCCTCTGGACTCATAATAACAAGTTTCCTTGTGATTTCATGAAAACATGATACTTTCATCACTTTTAGATGCATTTACAGCTTTTTGCTGCAAAAACGTTAAAATACCCAAAAAGTGTCTTTTATGACAGGAAACCATACTTTACATGAGTTTCTTCAAGTAAGGGCCTCTGGACTCATAATAACAAATTTCCTTGTGATTTCATGAAAACATGATACTTTCATCACTTTTAGATGCATTTACAGCTTTTTCTGCCTTAAAATACCCAAAAAGTGTCTTTTCTGACAGGAAACCATACTTTACATGAGTTTCTTCAAGTAAGGGCCTCTGGACTCATAATAACAAATTTCCTTGTGATTTCATGAAAACATGATACTTTCATCACTTTTAGATGCATTTACAGCTTTTCTGCCTTAAAATACCCAAAAAGTGTCTTTTCTGACAGGAAACCATACTTTACCTGAGTTTCTTCAAGTAAGGGCCTCTGGACTCATAATAACAAGTTTCCTTGTGATTTCATGAAAACATGATACTTTCATCACTTTTAGATGCATTTACAGCTTTTCTGCTGCCAAAAGACGTTAGCCTTAAATACCCCCAAAGTGTCTTTTCTGCGAGAAACCATACTTTACATGAGTTTCTTCAAGTAAGGTCCCCTGGACTCATAATAACAAGTTGTTTGTGATTTCATGAAAACATGAAAAAGACGCTTTTCAAGTATGAGGCCTTTGACTCATAATAACAAGTTTCGTGATTTCATGAAAACATGATTTTCATCACTTTTAGATGCATTTACAGTTTTTCTGCTGCCAAAATACGTTTCAGCCTTAAAATACCCCAAAAGTGTCTTTTCTGACAGGAAACCATAGTTTACATGAGTTTCTTCAAGTAAGGGCCTCTGGACTCATAATAACAAGTTTCCTTGTGATTTCATGAAAACATGCTGCTTTCATCACTTT
>NW_026552116.1:0-523 GCF_027596085.1 Anoplopoma fimbria | reverse complement strand
CATACTTTACATGAGTTTCTTCAAGTAAGGGCCTCGGGTCTAATATCAACCAATTTCCTTGTGATTTCATGAAAACATGATACTTTCATCACTTTTAGATGCATTTACAGCTTTTCAGCCTTAAAATACCCCAAAAGTGTCTTTTCTGACAGGAAACCATAGTTTACATGAGTTTCTTCAAGTAAGGGCCTCGGTTCTAATATCAACCAATTTCCTTGTGATTTCATGAAAACATGCTGCTTTCATCACTTTTAAGATGCATTTACAGCTTTTCAGCCTTAAAATACCCCAAAAGTGTCTTTTCTGACAGGAAACCATAGTTTACATGAGTTTCTTCAAGTAAGGGCCTCGGTTCTAATATCAACCAATTTCCTTGTGATTTCATGAAAACATGATACTTTCATCACTTTTAGATGCATTTACAGCTTTTCTGCTGCCAAAAGACGTTTCAGCCTTAAAATACCCCAAAAGTGTATTTTTTGACAGGAAACCATAGTTTACATGAGTTTCTTCAAGTAAGGGC
>NW_026552115.1:0-533 GCF_027596085.1 Anoplopoma fimbria | reverse complement strand
AAGTAAAGGCCTCTGGACTCATAATAACAAGTTTGCTTGTGATTTCATGAAAACATGATACTTTCATCACTTTTAGATGCATTTACAGCTTTTCAGCCTTAAAATACCCCAAAAGTGTCTTTTCTGACAGGAAACCATAGTTTACATGAGTTTCTTCAAGTAAGGGCCTCGGTTCTAATATCAACCAATTTCCTTGTGATTTCATGAAAACATGCTGCTTCATCACTTTTAGATGCATTTACAGCTTTTCATCCTTAAAATACCCCAAAAGTGTCTTTTCTGACAGGAAACCATACTTTACATGAGTTTCTTCAAGTAAGGGCCTCGGGTCTAATATAAACCAATTTCCTTGTGATTTCATGAAAACATGATACTTTCATCAAAGTATGTAAAAAGACGTTTCTTCAAGTAAGGGCCTCTGGACTCATAATAACAAGTTTCCTTGTGATTTCATGAAAACATGATACTTTCATCAAAGTATGTAAAAAGACGTTTCTTCCATTAAGGGCCTCTGGACTCATAATAACAAATTT
>NW_026552114.1:0-611 GCF_027596085.1 Anoplopoma fimbria | reverse complement strand
TCTAATGTCAACCAATTTCCTTGTGATTTCATGAAAACATGCTGCTTTCATCAAAGTATGTAAAAAGACGTTTCTTCAAGTAAGGGCCTCTGGACTCATAATAACAAGTTTCCTTGTGATTTCATGAAAACATGCTGCTTTCATCACTTTTAGATGCATTTACAGCTTTTCTTCAAGTAAGGGCCTCGGGTCTAATATCAACCAATTTCCTTGTGATTTCATGAAAACATGCTGCTTTCATCAAAGTATGTAAAAAGACGTTTCTTCAAGTAAGGGCCTCTGGACTCATAATAACAAGTTTCTTGTGATTTCATGAAAACATGATACTTTCATCACTTTTAGATGCATTTACAGCTTTTCTGCTGAAAATGACGTTAAAATACCCCAAAAGTGTCTTTTATGACAGGAAACCATACTTTACATGAGTTTCTTCAAGTAAAGGCCTCTGGACTCATAATAACAAGTTTGCTTGTGATTTCATGAAAACATGATACTTTCATCACTTTTAGATGCATTTACAGCTTTTCAGCCTTAAAATACCCAAAAGTGTCTTTTTCTGACAGGAACCATAGCTATATGAGTTTTCATAAGGGCCTCGGTTCTAATATCAA
>NW_026552113.1:0-617 GCF_027596085.1 Anoplopoma fimbria | reverse complement strand
CAATTTCCTTGTGATTTCATGAAAACATGCTGCTTTTATCACTTTTAGATGAATTTACAGCTTTTCATCCTTAAAATACCCCAAAAGTGTCTTTTCTGACAGGAAACCATACTTTACATGAGTTTCTTCAAGTAAGGGCCTCGGGTCTAATATAAACCAATTTCCTTGTGATTTCATGAAAACATGATACTTTCATCAAAGTATGTAAAAAGACGTTTCTTCAAGTAAGGGCCTCTGGACTCATAATAACAAGTTTCCTTGTGATTTCATGAAAACATGATGCTTTCATCACTTTTAGATGCATTTACAGCTTTTCAGCCTTAAAATACCCCAAAAGTGTCTTTTCTGACAAGAAACCATACTTTACATGAGTTTCTTCAAGTAAGGGCCTCGGGTCTAATATCAACCAATTTCCTTGTGATTTCATGAAAACATGATACTTTCATCACTTTTAGATGCATTTACAGCTTTTCTGCTGCCAAAAGACGTTTCAGCCTTAAAATACCCCAAAAGTGTATTTTTTGACAGGAAACCATAGTTTACATGAGTTTCTTCAAGTAAGGGCCTCGGTTCTAATGTCAACCAATTTCCTTGTGATTTCATGAAAACATGCTGCT
>NW_026552112.1:0-529 GCF_027596085.1 Anoplopoma fimbria | reverse complement strand
ACGTTTCAGCCTTAAAATACCCCAAAAGTGTATTTTTTGACAGGAAACCATAGTTTACATGAGTTTCTTCAAGTAAGGGCCTCGGTTCTAATGTCAACCAATGTCCTTGTGATTTCATGAAAACATGCTGCTTTCATCAAAGTATGTAAAAAGACGTTTCTTCAAGTAAGGGCCTCTGGACTCATAATAACAAGTTTCCTTGTGATTTCATGAAAACATGCTACTTCCATCCCACTTTTAGATGCATTTACAGCTTTTCTTCAAGTAAGGGCCTCGGGTCTAATATCAACCAATTTCACTTGTGATTTCATGAAAACATGCTGCTTTCATCAAAGTATGTAAAAAGACGTTTCTTCAAGTAAGGGCCTCTGGACTCATAATAACAAGTTTCCTTGTGATTTCATGAAAACATGATACTTTCATCACTTTTAGATGCATTTACAGCTTTTCTGCTGAAAAATGACGTTAAAATACCCCAAAAGTGTCTTTTATGACAGGAAACCATACTTTACATGAGTTTCTTCAAGTA
>NW_026552111.1:0-541 GCF_027596085.1 Anoplopoma fimbria | reverse complement strand
GGCACCCTAAGGAAGCCAAAGACAGCAACCACCCGCGTCCGGGGGAACCTCTTATTACAGGAGGGATAAGAGGACGGTATTTTGTTCAATCCGCGCCTCCACTATAGACCCCTCATTGAACTCAAACCTGTGGCTTCACCGAGTTGGGGGTCTGTGCATGCGGTCCACTCTCCTCCCCAGGAGAGCTCCAATCCGGAGTCAGAAACTGACTTTCCCCCTCCTCGGGGTACCTAGCTCAGGAACTTCATCCAGTGACCCACCGCTCTCCGCCATGTCCCCCTAAACACCTTCCTGCTTAACGTTCGATGAGTAACCCTTCTGACCTTCTCCTCTGGAGAAGAAGCAGGCCATAGGTCCTCTGGGCCTGTACAGAGGGGACCAATCTTGCTAACTTGATGGAGTCCAAACCACCGCTGGACATCTTAGAGTACAGTAACTCATTAGTAGCGCAAGTTGGCAAGTGAAGCCTGCTCTTCACTGCCTATTTTATGGACCCCTCCATTTCTGTCAGGGCTTCATTGATAGCGCAATGCCATCACCG
>NW_026552110.1:0-2143 GCF_027596085.1 Anoplopoma fimbria | reverse complement strand
TATGTTTACCAGATGTCGGTAACAACCCAAGTAATCCATACATACAAAGAAAACCAAACAAATAAGTTCAGAAATTAAGTTATGTGTAATAGAATGGAATGACACAGGAAAAAGT
Organism: Anoplopoma fimbria; assembly: GCF_027596085.1. NCBI lineage: Eukaryota > Metazoa > Chordata > Actinopteri > Perciformes > Anoplopomatidae > Anoplopoma > Anoplopoma fimbria. Next base: position 2,028 of record NW_026552110.1, on the reverse strand, counting down.
ATTGAACACGCTTACTGAAATGTATTTAATACTTGGTACAAAGCCTTTGTTGGTAATGACAGCTTCATTTTCTTCATTTTTATTTTCTTTCTCTGAAACCAATTGAAGTTTCCTTGGCTGTGTGTTTGGGATCATTGTCTTGCTGAAATGTCCACCCTCGTTTCATCTTCATCATCCTGGTAGATGGCAGCAGATTTTTATCAAGAATGTCTCAGTAAATATATTTACTGAGAAAAATGTTCGGCGTGTTCAATACTTATTTTACCCACTGTATCTGAATGGTGTTCCAGTTGTCAAGTAGAGTTACAGAGGCTTGCAGAAAAATTCTGTCAAAATTAAAGTTGCCCAACAACTTGAAGACACATGTTTTTTCCACAAATGATATACAAATTGTATGTGTATGTATGTGCATATATATTACATTGACAATTTAATGAATTATTCTCACACAGTAAGTATTACAAAATGAGGAGGATCTCCCACAGTAGAACTGACTGGGTGGAAATAAAATGGAAAGGGGTGTTAAGCAAAACCCAGTGCTGCAGGATGGAAATATCTGTGGGTTGGTTGTTATCATGGAGAGATGAATATTTCTTGAAGTGCAAGCTTTTTCCAAATAATCTGTATCAATTCAACATTTTGGATTTAAGTTGTTTTAACAGCATTTACAATCGCTCACATGTACATCACACGTTGTGCCATTGTTTTCGTGCAAATGAAGTCATGGAGGCCTGAATATGCCAAACGTGGCGTTTGGTACAATATAGAAAGAGATGGCAGATCAGTGTAAACACTTGGCTCTTAATACTTAAAGCAGGTGGGTGAGACATTTTCTTTGTTATATTTTGATATTGTTGTACTCAAGATCTAAAATGTGTGTTTGTATATTAGTGTTTGATACGGAGAACAATTGTGCCATGTTCTCTATGAAATAAACACCCGGTCCAGGGCCGGCCTTCACTGACTGGGTAAGTTATTATTTAACTCCCCCGTCATTGTTTGTTTGTGCATTTTTGTAAATTTTATTTGAAAGACAACAGAGAGATTACAGGAAATGAGAGATGGGGGCGACATGCATCAAAGGTCTCTGGCGGAGTCCTACCAGAAACGTTGGGGTTCACCCCTTGGTCACCGGGCACCCCCATTTTAGTCTTTTGAAGGCAGAAATAATAGGGTTTTTTTTTTTTTTTTTTTATTATTTTAAGGTTTTTGGCATAGTGTATTTGCTAAACTGAAAGGTAATAAAATGAGAAAAAGCAATTAGTGAAATAAGAAAAGGCTATTCATTTGATTGTAAGATTATTTTATGATTACCTTTGATTTAAAAAAACAGGCTATATAATATAAATGTGATAAAAGCTCATAATGTAAGAAAACCATGAGCAAATACCATACTGTTTTGAGAATATTAATCTATTACAAAAAAATATTACAAAAATAAACAGTTCAATAATGTAATGGAACATTTGGTTAAAACATATTAAAAGCTCAAAAACATGAATAACCTGTTTTGTGGAGAAATATTTAAAATGACTAAACAGCATGTAACCTTGGTCATTATCAATTAAAGGTGGTTAATTTGCCCTTTTTCAGAGTGTAATATTGAGAATTTTTTTATAAAAGCACCTTAAATATTCAGTATTTTAGATGATATTTATTGGTACAAATGGTGTAACTTTATTATGTATAATCTTGGGACAGTTATTTTTTCTATGGACGTATTCAGAGTCATTGTCTGGCATCATTGAGAAAACTATTTTTATAGTGACTTAAATATTCAGAAAATTTGATATTTTTGGTACAAATGAAGTTTTTTTTTTAAAGTATTTGAATAGGTACAGTAAAAAACATACATCATTGTCTGGAGTTATTGAGAAAAATATTTTCATAGCACCTTTTAAATATTCAAAAATGAGCTATTTAAAGGTACAAATGTATGACTTGTTGGCACATTATTTTAAAAACCAGAAGTTGTCTGACTCCGTTCTGGGCCGTTTGAATGAGTTTACCATGAATGTCAGTACATAG
>NW_026552109.1:0-2503 GCF_027596085.1 Anoplopoma fimbria | reverse complement strand
ACTTTTAACTTTTTTAACCATTATTGCACAGTGCAATGTATTGCACAGGTTTCTATTGTCATGTTATTATGTTATTATTGTCCTGTGGTCATGTGGTCTGCTGGGAGCAGAGTTGGTTGTGCAGCCTGACAGCAGCAGGAAGGAAGGACCTGCGGTACCTCTCCTTCACACACCGGGGTGAAGCAGCCGGTGGCTGAAGGAGCTGCACAGAGCTGCCAGGGTGTCCTGCATGGGGTGGGAGGTATTGTTCATCAGGGATGACAGCTTGGCCATTGTTAAATGTTATATTATCTTCATTTAATGTTTTATTCTCTTTATTTAATGTTTCATTCTCTTCATTTAATGTTTTATTATCTTTATTTAATGTTTCGCGTTTGTCACAGTCGCGGTGCAGTGACGTCACGTCATGATGTTTTCACGGATGTTGATCTGGACGGCTCATCCTCCTGTATACCGGTGTGCCGGATTACCGGTGTTTTTCACGGTACCGGTACCGGTGGACCGGCCGGCTCAACCTCCTATAGCTAGCATAGCTAGAGGAGGTTGAGCCGTCTGGGAAGCTAGAGGAGGCGTCCCGGTAGAATCCCGGTGACCGGGAAATAGGTTCCGGCGATCACCGCGCATTGCATGCCGGGTAGATTTTTAAAAAAATAAAAATTAATTTTTAATTTATTTAATTTATTTATTTATTCATTTTTAAATTCAATAACTTTATTGAGACATTTGTTCATACATATAAAACACAATATATTTATATATATATATATATATATATATGTATATATTTACATTTTCAAGTTCTTATTTTTAAAATAAATAAAATAAAAAATGAAAAATAAAAATAAAATAAAACAAGTATTATAAATAAGCAATAAAAAAAACAGTAGAAAAAACAACAATAACTGAAATACTATATTTACAGACAGAGAAAAAACAACAACTATTTCAACTACTTTTAACTTTTTTAACCATTATTGCACAGTGCAATGTATTGCACAGGTTTCTATTGTCATGTTATTATGTTATTATTGTCCTGTGGTCATGTGGTCTGCTGGGAGCAGAGTTGGTTGTGCAGCCTGACAGCAGCAGGAAGGAAGGACCTGCGGTACCTCTCCTTCACACACCGGGGGTGAAGCAGCCGGTGGCTGAAGGAGCTGCACAGAGCTGCCAGGGTGTCCTGCATGGGGTGGGAGGTATTGTTCATCAGGGATGACAGCTTGGCCATTGTTAAATGTTATATTATCTTCATTTAATGTTTTATTCTCTTTATTTAATGTTTCATTCTCTTCATTTAATGTTTTATTATCTTTATTTAATGTTTCGCGTTTGTCACAGTCGCGGTGCAGTGACGTCACGTCATGATGTTTTCACGGATGTTGATCTGGACGGCTCATCCTCCTGTATACCGGTGTGCCGGATTACCGGTGTTTTTCACGGTACCGGTACCGGTGGACCGGCCGGCTCAACCTCCTATAGCTAGCATAGCTAGAGGAGGTTGAGCCGTCTGGAAACTAGAGGAGGCGTCCCGGTAGAATCCGGTGACCGGGAAATAGGTTCCGGCGATCACCGCGCATTGCATGCCGGGTAGATTTTTTTATTATAAATATTAATTTTTAATTTTTTTAATTTATTTATTTATTCATTTTTAAATTCAATAACTTTATTGAGACATTTGTTCATACATATAAAACACAATATATTTATATATATATATATATATATGTATATATTTACATTTTCAAGTTCTTATTTTTAAAATAAATAAAATAAAAAATGAAAAATAAAAATAAAATAAAACAAGTATTATAAATAAGCAATAAAAAAAACAGTAGAAAAAACAACAATAACTGAAATACTATATTTACAGACAGAGAAAAAACAACAACTATTTCAACTACTTTTAACTTTTTTAACCATTATTGCACAGTGCAATGTATTGCACAGGTTTCTATTGTCATGTTATTATGTTATTATTGTCCTGTGGTCATGTGGTCTGCTGGGAGCAGAGTTGGTTGTGCAGCCTGACAGCAGCAGGAAGGAAGGACCTGCGGTACCTCTCCTTCACACACCGGGGTGAAGCAGCCGGTGGCTGAAGGAGCTGCACAGAGCTGCCAGGGTGTCCTGCATGGGGTGGGAGGTATTGTTCATCAGGGATGACAGCTTGGCCATTGTTAAATGTTATATTATCTTCATTTAATGTTTTATTCTCTTTATTTAATGTTTCATTCTCTTCATTTAATGTTTTATTATCTTTATTTAATGTTTCGCGTTTGTCACAGTCGCGGTGCAGTGACGTCACGTCATGATGTTTTCACGGATGTTGATCTGGACGGCTCATCCTCCTGTATACCGGTGTGCCGGATTACCGGTGTTTTCACGGTACCGGTACCGGTGGACCGGCCGGCTCAACCTCCTATAGCTAGCATAGCTAGAGGAGGTTGAGCCGTCTGGGAAGCTAGAGGAGGCGTCCCGGTAGAATCCCGGTGACCGGGAAATAGGTTCC
>NW_026552108.1:0-314 GCF_027596085.1 Anoplopoma fimbria | reverse complement strand
TCAGTTACGTATTGCTTTTTTATCTTCATTTAATGTTTTATTTCATTTAATGTTTTATTCTCTTTGTTTAATGTTTTAATATCTTTATTTAATGTTTTATTCTATTTATTTAATGTTTCATTCTCTTTATTTAATGTTTTAATATCTTTATTTAATGTTTTAATATCTTTATTTAATGTTTTCTTATCTTTATTTAATGTTTCGCGTTTGTCACAGTCGCGGTGCAGTGGCGTCACGTCATGATGTTTCACGGATGTTTATCTGGACGGCTCATCCTCCTGTATACCAGTGTGTGCGGATTACGGTGTTTTTCA
>NW_026552107.1:0-617 GCF_027596085.1 Anoplopoma fimbria | reverse complement strand
CTCTCAAAACACATTCCTGCAGGATAGTCACTAAAAATTAGGATAATGTTCAATGTATACATATTTTACATGGTTTCCATCAATAAACTGGCTCTAAACAGCAGTATTTGCAATTTCAGGTCCATTTCCAGAAAAAACTAAAGTTAACAATGCAAAGGGCTACTATTTGCCACTTTACAGCTAACAAAACATATTTCTGCAGGATAGTCACTGAAATGTGGATAATGTAATGGTTTCCATCAAGAAACTGGCTCTAAACAGCATTACTTGCAATTTCAGGTCATTTTCAGCTAAAACTGTGGGTAACGCCCACACATTCTGCCAAAAGCTGCTATTTATCACTTTACAGCTCTCAAAACACATTCCTGCAGGATTGTCACTAAAAATTAGGATAATTTGAAAGAATACATAGTTTACATGGTTTCCATCAATAAACTGGCTCTAAACAGCAGTATTTGCAATTTCAGGTCATTTTCAGGAAAACTAAAGTTAACAGTGCAAAAGCCTACTATTTGCCACTTTACAGCTCTCAAAAACATATTTCTGCAGGATAGTCACTGAAATGTGATCAAGAAACTGTGTCTAAACAGCAGTATTTGCAATTTTAGGTCATTTTC
>NW_026552106.1:0-519 GCF_027596085.1 Anoplopoma fimbria | reverse complement strand
TGTTGTGCTCCAGGTTTACCCTGAAGCCCATGCCCTCGCGTTCAAGAGTCTGGAGCAGTGGATCCAGCGTCTAGTTCTTTGATCATGGATGAGGCCACAGATGCGATTGCTTCCTGGGAGCAATCGTCCTCCTTGACAGGTATAAAGCTTCCCTGTCCACGAATGGCTTTATGCAATATCTGTACATGGATCTAACCTGTTCCCTGCGGCTGCCAGCTTGTTGACCTCCTCAGCTGACCACAGGCGTTTCACAAGGACTTTGCTAGGCGACCATCCAGAGCCGATCACAGCCGAACATGCACCACATATCCATTTGGCTCCCGATCGGGTAGATAAACACCATCACTCCCATCCCCAGGATTACCTGCATCAACCGAATCGCGCACAAGACTGACGGGCCCAGGCTGGGACGAAAGCACGCTTGAGGGCTCGGTTCCACTGGTCTCAAGCTTTAATTCATCGAATCCCTTAGATCTCACAACTCTCTTGCACCCATCACACCTGACTCCAGATTGGCAT
>NW_026552105.1:0-381 GCF_027596085.1 Anoplopoma fimbria | reverse complement strand
ATGAAAACACAAGGAAACTTGTTATTATGAGTCCAGAGGCCCTTACTTGAAGAAACTCATGTAAAGTAAAACACAAGGAAGTATCATGTTTTCATGAAAAGGAAACTTGTTATTATGAGTCCAGAGGCCCTTACTTGAAGAAACTCATGTAAAGTATGGTTTCCTGTCAGAAAAGTCACTTTTGGGGTATTTTAAGGCTGAAACGTCTTTTTGCAGCAGAAAGGCTGTAAATGCATCTAAAAGTGATGAAAGTATCATGTTTTCATGAAAACACAAGGAAACTAGTTGACATTAGTCCTGAGGCCTTTACTTGAAGAAACTCATGTAAAGTATGGTTTCCTGTCAGAAAAGACACTTTTGGGGTATTTTAAGGCTGAAATG
>NW_026552104.1:0-316 GCF_027596085.1 Anoplopoma fimbria | reverse complement strand
AGTTGACATTAGTCCTGAGGCCTTTTAAGGCTGAAATGTCTTTTTGCAGCAGAAAAGCTGTAAATGCATCTAAAAGTGATGAAAGTATCATGTTTTCATTTATCATGTTTTCATGAAAACACAAGGAAACTTGTTATTATGAGTCCAGAGGCCCTTACTTGAAGAAACTCATGTAAAGTATGAATTCCTGTCAGAAAAGACAGTTTTGGGGTATTTTAAAGCTGAAATGTCTTTTTGCAGCAGAAAAGCTGTAAATGCATCTAAAAGTGATGAAAGTATCATGTTTTCATGAAAACACAAGGAAGTATCATGTTTT
>NW_026552103.1:0-509 GCF_027596085.1 Anoplopoma fimbria | reverse complement strand
CGTTCAGTTACGTATTGCTTATATATATTTGGTATATGGTATATGGTATTTGGTATATGTATATGGTATATGGTATATGGTATATGGTATATGGTATTTGGTATATGGTATATGGTATATGGTATATGGTATATGGTATTTGGTATTTGGTATATGGTATATGGTATATGGTATTTGGTATATGGTATATAGTATATGGTATATGGTATATGGTATATGGTATATGGTATATGGTATATGGTATATGGTGTTTGGTATATGGTATTTGGTATATGGAATATGGTATTTGGTATATGGTATATAGTATATGGTATTTTGTATATGGTATATGGTATATTGTATATGGTATTTGGTATTTGGTATATATGGTATTTGGTATATGGTATATGGTATATAGTATTTTTGGAATATGGTATATTGGTATTTGGTATATTGGTATATGGTATATGGTATTATGGTATATGGTATTTGGTATATGAGTATTTGGTATTTGGTATATGGTATATAGT
>NW_026552102.1:0-559 GCF_027596085.1 Anoplopoma fimbria | reverse complement strand
GGTATATGGTATTTTATATATGGTATATGGTATATGGTATATGGTATATAGTATATGGTATATGGTATATGGTATATGGAATATGGTATTTTGTATATGGAATATGGTATATGGTATATGGCATTTGGTATATGGCATTTGGTATATGGAATATGGTATTTGGTATATGGTATATGGTATTTGGTATATGGTATATGGTATATGGTATATGGTATTTTGTATATGGTATATGGTATTTGGTATATGGTGTTTGGTATATGGTATATGGTATTTGGAATATGGCATATGGCATATGGCATTTGGTATATGGTATATGGCATTTGGTATATGGTATATGGTATATGGTATTTGGTATATGGTATATGGTAATTGGTATATGGTATATGGTATATGGTATATTGGTATATGGTATATGGTATATGGTATTTGGTATATGGTATATGGTATATGGTATATGGTATATAGTATATGGCATATGGTATATGGTATATGGTATTTGGTATATGGTATATGGTATTTGGTATATGGTATATGGTATATGGTATATGGTATATGGTAT
>NW_026552101.1:0-501 GCF_027596085.1 Anoplopoma fimbria | reverse complement strand
CTGGTATATGGTATTTGGTATTTGATATATAGTATATGGTATATGGAATATGGTATTTGTATATGGTATTTGGTATTTGGTACATGGTATATGGTATATGGTATTTGGTATATGGTATATGGTAAATGGTATTTGGTATATGGAATATGGTATTTGGAATATGGTATATGGCATTTGGTATATGGCATTTGGTATATGGTATATGGTATTTGGTATATGGTATATAGTATATGGTATATGGTATATGGTATTTGGTATATGGTATTTGGTATATGGTATATGGTATTTGGTATATGGTATTTGGTATATGGAATATGGTATTTTGTATATGGAATATGGTATATGGTATATGGTATATGGTATTTTATATATGGTATATGGTATATGGTATATAGTATATGGTATATGGTATATGGTATATGGTATTTGGTATATGGTATATGGTATATGGTATTTGGTATATGGTATATGGTATATGGTATTTGGTATTTGATATATAGT
>NW_026552100.1:0-553 GCF_027596085.1 Anoplopoma fimbria | reverse complement strand
ATATTAGTCCAGAGGCCCTTACTTGAAGAAACTCACGTGAACTATGGTTTCGTCGCAGAAAATACACTTTTGGGGTATTTTCAGGCTGAAACAACTTTTGTGAGCAAAAAAGCTGTAAATGCATCTAAAAGTGATGAAAGTATCATGTTTTCATGAAAACATAAGGAAACTTGTTATTATGAGTCCAGAGGCCCTTACTTGAAGAAACTCATGTAAAGTATGGTTCCCTGTCAGAAAATACACTTTGGGGTATTTTCAGGCTGAAACGACTTTTGTGAGCAAAAAAGCTGTAAATGCATTTAAAAGTGATGAAAGTATCATGTTTTCATGAAAACACAAGGAAACTAGTTGATATTAGTCCAGAGGCCCTTACTTGAAGAAACTCATGTAAAGTATGGTTTCCTGTCAGAAAATACACTTCTGGGGTATTTTAAGGTTGAAACGTCTTTTGGCAGCAGAAAAGCTGGAAATGCATCTAAAAAGTGATGAAAGTATCATGTTTTCTTGAAAACATAAGGAAACTTGTTATTATGAGTCCAGAGGCCCTTACATT
>NW_026552099.1:0-516 GCF_027596085.1 Anoplopoma fimbria | reverse complement strand
GGATGATTGAGGGACTTGCACAACGAGCCTACCATTCGTGTTTCAAGAACTAGATAGAGTGCGCTTCTTTGGGCTTTCTATGCTGTTCGGAGAGTCGTAGCCCATCCTTCTAATCCGCTTAGAAGGCCCCTCCGCTCTGTTACCCAGCTCGGGTTTTGAGCTTGGGGACGCACGGCTCTCCTTAACCAACGAGTGGTAAGGGTCAGTAGTTTGACTTTCTTTCTCCAGGCCCTTTCCCTGGAGCTAAGATCAGTCTCACCTAGCAGACTGGTTTAGCGGGCCCAGCAGTTACATGTAACCCCAGGAGGGGGCCCACCCTACCACTGAACCACAACTGCACCGTTTCTACTGTTGAACTCTCAGACTCACTCTGTCAATCCTTTCCGATGTGGTAGCCGTTTCTCAGGCTCCCTCTCCGGAATCGAACCCTGATTCCCCGTTACTCGTGGTCACCATGGTAGGCACAGAAAGTACCATCGAAAGTTGATAGGGCAGACATTCGAATGAGACGTCACC
>NW_026552098.1:0-610 GCF_027596085.1 Anoplopoma fimbria | reverse complement strand
GGCGTGAAGCGACTCTGTCACCGCAAGGAGGGCCGTCTCTGACGAGTGACCGACCTTGAACCCGGACTGGTGGGGGTCCAAGAGGTTGTTCTGGTGGAGGTAGGAAGACAGTTGTTTAGAGACAGCGCGTTCAAGTGTTTTGGATAGAAAGGGTAGAAGAGAAACCGGTCTGAAGTTCTTGACATCAGAGGGGTCAAGTGATGTTTCTTTCAGAAGGGGGGTGACTCTGGCAGTCTTGAAAGCCGAGGGAAAGCATCCCGAGATGAGAGATGTGTTGATGAGGTGGGTGAGGAAAGGAAGGAGTTCAGTGGCAATAGACTGAAGAAGAGGGAGGGGATCGGGTCAAGGGAGCACGTGGTGGGGCGGTTAGATGTAACAAGGTCGAGGACCTCGTTAGGGGAGAGGGGAGCAAAATAGGGTAAGATGGGGTGTGGAGAGGGAAGGGGGAGCTGAGGGGGAAGAGCTGGAGAGGGTAGAGAGGGAGATGGTGGACAGGGAGAGGGGGCTGAGAGAAGGAGGATCTGATATCGTTTACCTTCTTGTCAAAGAAGTTGGCGAAATCATCAGGGAGAAGGGAGGAAGTAGGAGGAGGGGGTGGGGGTTGGAGGTG
>NW_026552097.1:0-665 GCF_027596085.1 Anoplopoma fimbria | reverse complement strand
GGTTCAACTTTAACATGGGTCATATAAAGTCATATAAACATGATACAGCTGATCTTTGAACTGGGTGCTGCAGGTTCAGACTGGTTTATTCTTCTTAGCAGCCCACTGCTCCTCCGGGATGGGTTAAATGCAGATAATGGTAATTTCCCCATTGTGGGACTAATAAAGTCTTTATTATTATTATTATTATTATTATTATTATTATTATTATTATTATTATTATTATTATTATTATTATTAAGTGTTGGAGTGTGACAGCAGCCTGCAGACGCAGAGGACTGATGAAGAAGAAGAAGAGGATTTAATCCTGATGGAGCTCATCGTCCCACTCAGATCAACAGAAACTCTTTTTTCCACAGACCTGGTCCAGACAGCAGAGAGCTGCAGAGTGTTGGAAGTTCATGAGAAGAAACTGAGTAAGTGGAACTTTTATTCATTCCGGTGTGTTTCATGACCAACGAGCTGCTCTTTGTGGGTTCATGTGTTGACCTCCTGTCTCTGATAATGACTCCACAGAACAAAGTTTATCTGACAACAAGTGCTTGAAACTACAGCTGGCTGTCTTTAGAGTCTACATGCAGAAACAATTAGGATTAGATTTCTGATGAGACACAAATCAAATGAGACTGAAGACTAATGATGAACCCGTCTGTCTGTCTTCATCA
>NW_026552096.1:0-1456 GCF_027596085.1 Anoplopoma fimbria | reverse complement strand
TCACCAACATGAAAAGGTATCACACTCAACACTTTACATTTGATACTGTTTTACCCTTCAACTCATTCATTCTTACTGACTAGATGTTCACGTACTACTACAGTATCCAGATAGATGACAAACTCAAATTCAAATATCCTATAAACAACTTTGTCAATAAATTACAATAAAATATAGTTTCCTGTATAGAAATAGAAGTAATTTCACTATGTTTTGGAGGGAAAGGATTGCGTCTTCCTCTTCTATTAGTCCTCTGGATGCTGTTCATCATTCTGTGCTTAGGTTTATTATTGGTGGTGTTCATAGCACTCATCCCTGCATCCTGTATGAAAAGTCTCAGGACTTCCCTGGCAGAGAGGCGTGATAAACATTGGTATTTGTTTGTCTATAAAGCCCTCTTTGGTAAACTACCACCTTACATCACATCTAACTTGGATTGGAACTTTGGATCTAATCTAACACACTCCAATGAATGGTTTAAGATTAATGTCCCATGAACAACTTCTTATCTTGGAAAGTCAGCCTTTCAGTCAGAGCTCCCATGTCATGAAAAGTCCTCCAACACACCTTGAGGATCAGAACTCCTCCAACCTGTTCAGAGCCCTGATCATGGGCCTCTGTGGGTCAGTGTTTAGTTCTTGAAATGTTCAGGAATATTTCCTTCACCTAAAATAATCTTATATATTCTTGAAAAGTATTGATGTTGTATATAGTAAGAATCTGAAGTTTGTCAAATAGAGGAGCAGATGGGGTGTGTGACTCTGATCATGAAGCAATCCTAACAACGTTTCTGAAGGACCAAGATTTTCTGCAAAGTTGTAGGGAAAGTACTAGCACACACTACATTACAGTATGAACGATATGGATAAATCATACTGTAATAAAGAATAAGGAGACAGTTTGCATCGACAAGATGACTAACCCTTCTAATTATTCCAGTAGATTTATTTATTTTCCTACTAACCCAGTCAATATGTTCCCTCCAACTCAAACTCTCATCAACAATAATTCCCAGGAATTTTGTAGATGACACTTGAGGCATTTCAACAGACTCAATTTTACTTTTATTTAAATCCTTAGAGTATGATTTTTTGCCACTGGAAATAATAAAGTTAGATTATTTTAATATTCAAAGATAATTTATTTAAACTGAGTCAGTGTGTACTTGTTTTGGCTGATTCTGTTGTCCTTAAATCCTCAATGATCGTTCTGAGGGACTAGTTGCAGAGATCTGTTTCTCTGCTCTTTCATTTGAACAGTGAATCATAATTATCCTATAAATCTATAAAACAGATACTGTCGTTAGATTAAATTCTTATATTGGACTTCAGTTTGGACTTTGTTAGCTCACTGATTTTAGAACTAAGAACCAATGTACTTATTTTTGATGTTTCTGTATTGATACATTAACATCTATTATTTGGATTTGTATGTTAGCTGCAGTCAGTGAGGTTTT
>NW_026552095.1:0-1962 GCF_027596085.1 Anoplopoma fimbria | reverse complement strand
GGTCCTCTGAGGGACAGGGAGGCCAAACGTCCAGATGTAGAGGAGGAGAGGCTTGAGCCAGATGTGACCTGAGGCTGGGAGCCAGCTTATAGAACAAAGAGAAGCCGTGTTGAAAAACTTTACCTTTTTTTTTATGAGACAGGAAGCATTCTTGACATAACCCTAACTGTAGATACAGAGGTCTGGAGACTAGAAGGACTAGGAGGTGGAGGTCTCCCAAAGTGTGATGTGGACCAAACCAAATACATGTGTGCTGTGGCAGGTCAATAGTCTTAAGTCTTTAGACATCTGATTAACAACACATGGGTTAAAAAGAAACATCGAAACTAACTACAAACAAGTATCCCATCAGATGTGATTATAGTTGTTTTAGTAATTGTATCCCATTGCAATGCCTAATGGTTGAATAAACATAAGCAAGATGTGTTTTAAAGAAGTATTTTTAAAACAATGAAGTTAATTTTACCGTCCAATAAAACCAATTAATGCAGAGATATAAAGATTGTATGCTCTGTAAATGACAGTGTTTCTCTCAGTTCACAGCAGCACAGAGGAAAGTCTCCTGTACCCAGCTGTGTGTCCATGAAGAGTGATTGGTCTATGGGTGGTCTGATTAACTTCAAAGATGGACGCCAATCTAATGACCCACTGTAAGTACCTTAAACCTTATGAAACAATGAGCTAGCTGTTCTTATCCCTAGTTATGATACGCAATTGCCCGTGCATCAATTACAGTGTTGTTTTTATTAAAATCAATCATAACAGAACACTAGCTGCAGAGGTCTTGTGACTAGTTGAATAAAACTGGGACTAGATGCAGAGGTCTCGTGACTAGTTCTGGGCATTAGCTGCAGAGGTAAGCAGACTACAAACAGAGGTTTGGTGACTACCAGCAGAGGTCTGGTGGCAGAAAGCAGTTTGATGAAGTCAGACTCAATAGTTAAAGTTGCCTGTTGTAAGGTCGTCCTCATATATTCTAACCTTTGTTGATAACAAGGTTTGTTGGGACTCTTGCTGTGAGTTGAACTGAGAAAAAGTAAATATATTCCTTATACGTTTTTGACATGGCCAATGAATATTACACTAATATTCACATTTACATGCAGCAGTGCTTTTTCGTTTGACTTAAACCGCATCCTGATTACCGGGGCCAGTGAATCACACGTAGGCGGTGTTGACGTGTAGTTTGTCACATCAGAATATGGGAAAGTGGAATGGCAAGAGCCACTTGTGCCATTTTGCTTCTTTGCGTCCAAATCTGTTTTTTTCAAAAACAGTTTTCCACTGGTGGCAGAGATCTTGTGAACACAGCCTCCCTCTTTCATTCCTACAAACACATCTTCTTGAAAAGGTTTACGTTGAGATATTTGTTCATATCCTCAAACCTGTTGATGTCCAAGTCCTTCATAATGCTTAAACGTGGGTCTGTTTCTCCTTCTGACCAGAAATGTCAGCTTGTTTTGGGGCCTACACATGTACTCCAGCTTGGCATACTATTGGCTGGTTGGGTCGTGTTCAAAGCACAGAGTTGGTCGTAAACAGGAAAGAGGCCATGTGTTGCAAAGTGACTATTGATACGCATAATCCAAATGAGCTGTATACATGTCCAAAGAATGCTCCTAAAACCCTGAATCATATCTTCATATCCCACGTCTTAATCAGAAAATGCTACATTAGGAATAAGGCCTTATTCAGAATATCCAAACAGATAATGATGTTTACATAAGCCATATTAAATTTGGAATATTGTCATATTCGGAATAATAGTGGAATATGAGTGTACATGTTAACAGTCATTTAGTCTCATTGTAATGCCTATTTGGTAGACAAAGTAAACAACACGTCACCATAAAAAAGCATTAAAAGTAGGACTAGAAATTATGTTTGCTTTGTAATTGACAGTGTTTCTATCAGTTCACAGCAGCACAGAGGAAAGTCTCCTGTACCCAGCTGTGTGTCCAT
>NW_026552094.1:0-579 GCF_027596085.1 Anoplopoma fimbria | reverse complement strand
CAAACATTTCCACAAGTACACTGATGAGCTACTTGTACTTTACTGCAGTATTTCATGTTGTGCTACTTGATACTTGTACTCCACGACATCCCAGAGGTACATGTTGTACTTTTTACTTCACTACATGTATCTGACAGCTACAGTTATAGTTTATTTACAATATAAAGTCTCTGCACAGCCACGCAGCTGTTTTCAACCACTCTGGCTGATAAGACCTCTAGTCAGGTGGCAGTTGGGGTGGAGCTGTGCTAAGGGAATTATGGGATGTCACCAACTATTTGCACTACACTGATAAGTTCAACCAGATCAACAAAGTGGAGTGATGAATAAAAACACTCTCAGGTCAGACTCTGTTGTCTTGATGAATGTATTTATTCAAGCTAAACTCTACACAACATTTACTGCAAAGGTTCCTGCTTGATCATCTGTTCCCTCCTGCGTCTACAGATACAAGAAGACAAGGTGACAAGAGGGCGTGCATGGATCCTCTAAACTATCTGGTCCAAACAACAGAATTCAGGCTGTTGTCAAAGCAACTCTTTACAAGTTGTAAGGATTTTTCAACAGATGCTGGATTTG
>NW_026552093.1:0-3215 GCF_027596085.1 Anoplopoma fimbria | reverse complement strand
ACCTCTACGTGGTGCCCAGCAGGGGAGCTTTGAAGGACGACGGTTCACCTTCACAGTTCCCAGCAGGGGAGCTTTGAAGGACGACAGCTACGTGGTGCCCAGCAGGGGGGGCTTTGAAGGCCGACAGGAGTTCACCTCTACAGCTACATGGGGCCCAGCAGGGGGAGCTTTGAAGGACAACAGGAGTTCACCTCTAATGCTACGTGGGGCCCAGCAGGGGACAGGAGTTCACCTCTACAGCTACGTGGGGCCCAGCAGGGGAGCTTTGAAGGACGACGGGAGTTCACCTTCTACAGCTACGTGGGGCCCAGCAGGGGGCTTTGAAGGACGACGGGAGTTCACCTCTACAGCTACGAGGGGCCCAGCAGGGGGAGCTTTGAAGGACGACAGGAGTTTACCTCTCACAGCTACGTGGGGCCCAGCAGGGGGCTTTGAAGGACGACGGAGTTCACCTCTACAGCTACGTGGGGCCCAGCAGGGAGTTCACCTTCACAGCTACGTGGGGCCCAGTTGGGGGTTCTTTGAAGGACGACGGGAGTTCGCCTTCACAGCTACGTGGGGCCCAGCAGGTGGAGCTTTGAAGGACGACGGAGTTCGCCTTCACAGCTACGTGGGGCCCAGCAGGGGGAGCTTTGAAGGACGACAGGAGTTCACCTCTTCAGCCCAGCACGGGTCTTTGAAGGGGGCCCAGCAGGGGGTTCTTTGAAGGACGACAGGAGTTCACCTCTTCAGCTACGTGGGGCCCAGCAGGGGTAGCTTTGAAGAACGACAGGAGTTCACCTCTAAAGCTACGTGGACGGGCCCAGCAGGGGGGGAGCTTTGAAGGACGACGGGAGTTCACCTCTACAGCTACGTGGGGCCCAGCAGGGGGAGCTTTGAAGGACGACAGGAGTTCACCTCTACAGCTACGTGGGGCCCAGCAGGGGAGCTTTGAAGGACGACGGAGTTCACCTCTAAAGCTACGTGGGGCCCAGCAGGGGAGCTTTGAAGGACGACAGGGAGTTCACCTCTACAGCTACGTGGGGCCCAGCAGGGGGAGCTTTGAAGGACGACGGGAGTTCGCCTTCACAGCTACGTGGGGCCCAGCAGGGGGAGCTTTGAAGGACGACGGGAGTTCACCTCTACAGCTACGTGGGGCCCAGCAGGGGAGCTTTGAAGGACGACAGGAGTTCACCTCTACAGCTACGTGGGGCCCAGCAGGGGGAGCTTTGAAGGACGACAGGAGTTCACCTCTAAAGCTACATGGGGCCCAGCAGGGGGAGCTTTGAAGGACGACGGGAGTTCACCTCGCAGCTACGTGGGGCCCAGCAGGGGAGCTTTGAAGGACGACGGGAGTTCACCTCTACAGCTACGTGGGGCCCAGCAGGGGGGCTTTGAAGGACGACAGGAGTTCACCTCTACAGCTACGTGGGGCCCAGCAGGGGGCTTTGAAGGACGACAGGAGTTCGCCTTCACAGCTACGTGGGGCCCAGCAGGGGGGCTTTGAAGGACGACGGGAGTTCACCTTCACAGCTACGTGGGGCCCAGCAGGGGGGGCTTTGAAGGACGACGGGAGTTCACCTCTACAGCCCAGCAGGGGCCCAGCAGGGGGAGCTTTGAAGGAGGGGGCTTTGAAGGACGACAGGAGTTCACCTCTACAGCTACGTGGGCCCAGCAGGGGGCTTTGAAGGACGACAGGAGTTCACCTCACAGCTACGTGGGGCCCAGCAGGGGGGCTTTGAAGGATGACGGGAGTTCTCCTTCACAGCTACGTGGGGCCCAGCAGGGGGCTTTGAAGGACGACGGAGTTCACCTTCACAGCTACGTGGGGCCCAGCAGGGGGAGCTTTGAAGGACGACGGGAGTTCACCTTCGCAGCTACGTGGGGCCCATTTGGGGGTCTTTGAAGGACGACAGGAGTTCACCTCTTCAGCTACGTGGGGCCCAGTTGGGGGTTCTTTGAAGGACGACGGGAGTTCACCTTCACAGCTACGTGGGGCCCAGCAGGGGGAGACAGGAGTTCACCTTGAAGGGGGGACTTTGAAGGACGACAGGAGTTCACCTCTAAAGCTACGTGGGGCCCAGCAGGGGGCTTTGAAGGACGACAGGAGTTCACCTTCACAGCTACGTGGGGCCCAGCAGGGGGGCTTTGAAGGACGACGGGAGTTCACCTCTACAGCTACGTGGGGCCCAGCAGGGGAGCTTTGAAGGACGACAGGAGTTCACCTCTACAGCTACGTGTGGGCCCAGCAGGGGGCTTTGAAGGACGACGGGAGTTCGCCTTCACAGCTACGTGGGGCCCAGCAGGGGGGGCTTTGAAGGACGACAGGAGTTCACCTCTAAAGCTACGTGGGGCCCAGCAGGGGGTTTTTGAAGGACGACGAGAGTTCACCTCTACAGCTACGTGGGGCCCAGCAGGGGGCTTTGAAGGACGACGGGAGTTCACCTCTCACAGCTACGTGGGGCCCAGCAGGGGGCTTTGAAGGACGACGGGAGTTCACCTCTACAGCTACGTGGGGCCCAGCAGGGGGAGCTTTGAAGGACGACAGGAGTTCACCTCTACAGCTACGTGGGGCCCAGCAGGGGAGCTTTGAAGGACGACAGGAGTTCACCTCCCAGCAGCTACAGGACGACTGGGGCCCAGCAGGGGAGCTTTGAAGGACGACAGGAGTTCACCTCTACAGCTACGTGGGGCCCAGCAGGGGAGCTTTGAAGGGCGGCGGGAGTTCACCTTCACA
Organism: Anoplopoma fimbria; assembly: GCF_027596085.1. Taxonomy (NCBI): domain Eukaryota; kingdom Metazoa; phylum Chordata; class Actinopteri; order Perciformes; family Anoplopomatidae; genus Anoplopoma; species Anoplopoma fimbria. The sequence continues at coordinate 499 of NW_026552093.1, read as the reverse complement.
GCTACGTGGGGCCCAGCAGGGGGAGCTTTGAAGGACGACGGGAGTTCACCTTCACAGCTTCGTGGGGCCCAGCAGGGGAGCTTTGAAGGACGACGGGAGTTCACCTCTACAGCTACGTGGGGCCCAGCAGGGGGGCTTTGAAGGACGACAGGAGTTCACCTCACAGCTACGTGGGGCCCAGCAGGGGGCTTTGAAGGACGACGGGAGTTCACCTTCACAGCTACGTGGGGCCCAGCAGGGGGGCTTTGAAGGACGACGGGAGTTCCCAGCCTTTGAAGGACACAGCTACGTGGTGCCCAGCAGGGGGGCTTTGAAGGACGACGGAGTTCACCTTCACAGCTACGTGGGGCCCAGCAGGGAGCTTTGAAGGACGACGGGAGTTCACCTCAACAGCTACGTGGGGCCCAGTTGGGGGGTCTTTGAAGGACGACGGGAGTTCACCTCTTCAGCTACGTGGGGCCCAGCAGGGGGAGCTTTGAAGGACGACAGGAGTTCACCT
>NW_026552092.1:0-953 GCF_027596085.1 Anoplopoma fimbria | reverse complement strand
CTTTGAAGGACGACGGGAGTTCACCTTCACAGCTACGTGGGGCCCAGCAGGGGAGCTTTGAAGGACGACGGGAGTTCACCTTCGCAGCTACGTGGGGCCCAGTTGGGGGTCTTTGAAGGACGACAGGAGTTCACCTCTTCAGCTACGTGGGGCCCAGCAGGGGGTGCTTTGAAGGACGACAGGAGTTCACCTCTTCAGCTACGTGGGGCCCAGCAGGTGGTGCTTTGATGGACGACAGGAGTTCACCTCTACAGCTACGTGGGGCCCAGCAGGGGGAGCTTTGAAGGACGACAGGAGTTCACCTCTAAAGCTACGTGGGGCCCAGCAGGGGGAGCTTTGAAGGACGACGGGAGTTCACCTCTACAGCTACGTGGGGCCCAGCAGGGGAGCTTTGAAGGACGACGGGAGTTCACCTCTACAGCTACGTGGGGCCCAGCAGGGGAGCTTTGAAGGACGACAGGAGTTCACCTCTACAGCTACGTGGGGCCCAGCAGGGGGAGCTTTGAAGGACGACGGGAGTTCACCTCTACAGCTACGTGGGGCCCAGCAGGGGGAGCTTTGAAGGACGACGGGAGTTCACCTCTACAGCTACGTGGGGCCCAGCAGGGGGAGCTTTGAAGGACGACAGGAGTTCACCTTCGCAGCTACATGGGGCCCAGCAGGGGGAGCTTTGAAGGACGACAGGAGTTCACCTTCGCAGCTACATGGGGCCCAGCAGGGGAGCTTTGAAGGACGACGGGAGTTCACCTCTACAGCTACGTGGGGCCCAGCAGGGGAGCTTTGAAGGACGACAGGAGTTCACCTTCGCAGCTACGTGGGGCCCAGCAGGGGAGCTTTGAAGGACGACAGGAGTTCACCTCTAAAGCTACGTGGGGCCCAGCAGGGGAGCTTTGAAGGACGACGGGAGTTCACCTCTACAGCTACGTGGGGCCCAGCAGGGGAGCTTTGAAGGA
>NW_026552091.1:0-471 GCF_027596085.1 Anoplopoma fimbria | reverse complement strand
CCAGCGATCGGCTCGAGGTTATCTAGAGTCACCAAAGCGGCAGGGCTCCCGAGAGAACCCATGGGTTTTGGTCTGATAAATGCGCGCATCCCCGGAGGTCAGCGCTTCGTTGGCATGTATTAGCTCTAGAATTGCCACAGTTATCCAAGTAACGTTAGGCGATCAAAGGAACCATAACTGATTTAATGAGCCGTGTGCAGTTTCACTGTACCGGCCGTGTGTACTTGACTTGCATGGCTTAATCTTTGAGACAAGCATATGCTACTGGCAGGATCAACCAGGTAGCCCACAGGCGTAACGCCCGGGCGGGTGGAGACCCACCGGACGCAGCGTGCACCAGGGGGGTTTTGCGGAAACCCCGCCCGAACAACCACGGAGGCCGTCGGTGATGACCTTATCGGGGTTGGTGCGGTGCACCTGGGTTTGAAAACAAAGTGTTATCCGGAGAGCACGCCGCGCTCGCGAGGAGGT
>NW_026552090.1:0-1101 GCF_027596085.1 Anoplopoma fimbria | reverse complement strand
ATCAACAAGAATAAAAATTATATTTGTGTTAAAATGAAATCCTCTTTTGCACAACCATCTCTGCTCCCAGTAGACCACACATACAAAAAGACTGACTATATAAATATGTGTATTATAAAAATATGTGAAATCCACTGCAATACTAAAATGATTCTGTCTGTTTATATAATATTTTAGTTATTGTGGATTTTTGAAGTTTTTTACTTATTTATTATTCTTTACTGTGTTATTACTAATTTACTTATTCATAATACTTATTTTGATCTTGTTTTTTACTATGTATCTTGTTTGTACTATCCTCTCTGCTGCTGTAATCCTGCAAATGTCCCCGCTGTGGGACTCATAAAGGATTATCTTATCTTATTTATTGTTGTTCATTAGCGTTTAAAACAAATTCAAGCGTTTCTGTTGTCTTCCCGACTCGTTTTAAAAAAGAGAGAACAAGGAGTTGTGAGCAGCAGAGGGGACGAGTGAGCTAATGAGAGAGAGAGAGAGAGAGAGAGAGAGAGAGAGAGAGAGAGAGAGAGAGAGAGAGAGAGAGAGAGAACAAAGTGGGTGAAAAACACAAATTAAACTTCATATACTGATTTCATGTCGGTTACGTTCTAAAGCAGAAATAAACAACCATCAAACTCTCAGCAGATCGTCACTGTAGAGACAGACATTCAAGTTTTCAGTCTCTTTCCACCTCTGCATTTCTCCTTTTCATTCATTAATTATATCAAACATAACATCATAAAGCATAAATAAGAGCAACAACAGGATGACCCTGTGATGTTTTATTGTGAATGTGAATTACGTTTTTTAATCCGCTGTGGATCAAGTTTGTCTGTTCTACAAGGTTCTTAAGATGGGATGGAAAAACAAACAGGAATTCACAAAAAGGACTTTTGGACTCTAGTTTAGTCTCTGAGATTAGTTCCTCTGGTTCCATAGTTCTGGTTCATTTCCTGGTGAAAAAGAGGTTTATGAAATCTGAAATCCTGATGAACTAATTCAAAGATTCAGAAAGAGAGAGGCTGTTTACACTGCATGGAGCTGATAGTTTAGAGACACATTTACATCATTGAAGACAAACTAACTTGATCTGACCTGAGAGTT
>NW_026552089.1:0-1659 GCF_027596085.1 Anoplopoma fimbria | reverse complement strand
TACGTGGTGCCCAACAGGGGGGCTTTGAAGGACGACGAGTGCTTTCTCTCACAGCCACTGGGGCCCAGCAGGGGAGCTTTGAAGGACAGCCGGGAGTTCACTTAGCTACGTGGTGCCCAGCAGGGGGGTTTTGAAGGACGACAGGAGTTCACCTCTAAAGCTACGTGGGGGCCCAGCAGGGGGGCTTTAAGGACGACGGGAGTGTCGCTTCACAGCTACGTGGGGCCCAGCAGGGGAGCTTTGAAGGACGACAGCAGTTCACCTCTAAAGCTCGTGGGGCCCAGCAGGGGAGCTTTGAAGGACGACGGGAGTTCACCTTCGCAACTACGTGGGGCCCAGCAGGGGGAGCTTTGAAGGACGACAGGAGTTCAGCTCTAAAGCTACGTGGGGCCCAGCAGGGGGAGCTTTGAAGGACGACGGAGTTCACTCCGCAGCTACGTGGGGCCCAGCAGGGGGAGCTTTGAAGGACGACAGGAGTTCACCTCTACGTGGTGCCCAGCAGGGGGCTTTGAAGGACGACGGAGTTCGTCCCCCTACAGCAAACGAGGGCCCAGCAGGGGGAGCTTGAAGGGCGGCGGAAGTTCACCTCGCAGCTACGTGGGGCCCAGCAGGGGGGCTTTGAAGGACGACAGGAGTTCACCTCTAAAGCTACGTGGGGGCCCAGCAGGGGAGCTTTGAAGGACGACGGGAGTTCACTCGCAGCTACGTGGGGCCCAGCAGGGGGAGCTTTGAAGGACGACAGGAGTTCACCTCTACGTGGTGCCCAGCAGGGGGGGCTTTGAAGGACGACTGGAGTTCGCCTCTACAGCAACGAGGGGCCCAGCAGGGGGAGGTTTGAAGGGCGGCGGAAGTTCACCTCTACAGCTACGTGGAGCCCAGCAGGGGGGGCTTTGAAGGACGACGGGAGTTCGCCTCTAAAGCTACGTGGGGCCCAGCAGGGGGAGCTTTGAAGGACGCGGGGAGTTCACCTTCGCAGCTACGTGGGGCCCAGCAGGGGAGCTTTGAAGGACGACAGGAGTTCACCTCTACAGCTCCAGGGGGAGGCTTGAAGGACGACGGGCCCAGCAGGGTGGAGCTGAAGGACGACGGGAGTTCACCTCCGCAGCTTCGTGGGGCCCAGCAGGGGGAGCTTTGAAGGACGACGGAGTTCACCTCGACAGCTACGTGGTGCCCAGCAGGGGGGGCTTTGAAGGCCGACAGGAGTTCACCTCTACAGCTACATGGGGCCCAGCAGAGGGAGCTTTGAAGGACAACAGGAGTTCACCTCTACGTGGTGCCCAGCAGGGGGGGCTTTGAAGGACGACGGGAGTTCGCCTTCACAGCTACGTGGTGCCCAGCAGGGGGCTTTGAAAGACGGGTCAGGAGCCCGCCGCGGGGCCCAGTAGGGGAGCTTTGAAGGACGACAGGAGTTCACCTCTGTGGCCACGTAGGTGGGGCCTGGCAGGGGGAGCTTTGGGGACGACGTGGAGTTCAGCTTCGCGCTACGTGGGCTCCAGCAGGGGGAGCCTGAAGGACGACAGGAGTTCACCTCTACGTGGTGCCTAGCAGGGGGGCTTGAAGGACGACGGAGCCCGCCGCAGCTGGGCGCTTGTGCCTCCAGCAGGAGCTGAAGGACGACGGAGTTCGCCTCACAGCTGCATGTGGTGCCCAGCAGGGGAG
>NW_026552088.1:0-2218 GCF_027596085.1 Anoplopoma fimbria | reverse complement strand
GCAGGGAGGAGTTCACCTTCACAGCTACATGGGGCCCAGCAGGGGAGCTTTGAAGGACGACAGGAGTTCACCTCTAAAGCTTCGTGGGGCCCAGCAGGGGGGGCTTTGAAGGACGACGGGAGTTCGCCTTCACAGCTACGTGGGGCCCAGCAGGGGGAGCTTTGAAGGACGACGGGAGTTCACCTTCATAGATACGTGGGGCCCAGCAGGGGGAGCTTTGAAGGACGACAGGAGTTGAACTCTAAAGCTACGTGGGGCCCAGCAGGGGGAGCTTTGAAGGGCGACAGGAGTTCAGCTACATGGGGCCCAGCAGGGGGAGCTTTGAAGGACGACGGGAGTTCACCGTCGCAACAACGTGGGGCCCAGCAGGGGGAGCTTTGAAGGCCGACGGGAATTCGCCTTCACAGCTACGTGGTGCCCAGCAGGGGGGCTTTGAAGGACGGGGAGTTCGCCTTCACAGCTACGTGGGGCCCAGCAGGGGGAGCTTTGAAGGACGACGGGAGTTCACCTCTACAGCTATGAGGGGCCCAGCAGGGGGAGCTTTGAAGGACGACAAGAGTTCACCTTCGCAGCTACATGGGGCCCAGCAGGGGGAGCTTTGAAGGACGACAGGAGTCCACCTTCGCAGCTACATGGGGCCCAGCAGGGGGAGATTTGAAAGACGACGGGAGTTCACCTCTACAGCTACGAGGGGCCCAGCAGGGGGAGCTTTGAAGGATGACAGGAGTTCACCTTCGCAGCTACATGGGGCCCAGCAGGGGGAGTTTTGAAGGACGACTGGAGTTCACCTGTAATGCTACGTGGGGCCCAGCAGGGGGAGCTTTGAAGGACGACGGGAGTTCGCCTTCACAGCTACGTGGTGCCCAGCAGGGGGGGCTTTGAAGGACGACGGGAGTTCGCCTTCACAGCTACGTGGGGCCCAGCAGGGGGAGCTTTGAAGGACGACGGGAGTTCACCTCTACAGCTACGTGGGGCCCAGCAGGGGGAGCTTTGAAGGACGACAAGAGTTCACCTTCGCAGCTACATGGGGCCCAGCAGGGGGAGCTTTGAAGGACGACAGGAGTTCACCTTCGCAGCTACATGGGGCCCAGCAGGGGGAGATTTGAAAGACGACGGGAGTTCACCTCTACAGCTACGAGGGGCCCAGCAGGGGGAGCTTTGAAGGATGACAGGAGTTCACCTTACAGCTACATGGGGCCCAGCAGGGGGAGCTTTGAAGGACGACAGGAGTTCACCTTCGCAATGCTACGTGGGGCCCAGCAGGGGGAGCTTTGAAGGACGACGGGAGTTCGCCTTCACAGCTACGTGGGGCCCAGCAGGGGGAGCTTTGAAGGACGACGGGAGTTCGCCTTCACAGCTACGTGGGGCCCAGCAGGTGGAGCTTTGAAGGACGACGGGAGTTCGCCTTCACAGCTTCGTGGGGCCCAGCAGGGGGAGCTTTGAAGAAAAACAGGAGTTATCCTCTACGTGGTGCCCAGCAGGGGGAGCTTTGAAGGCCGACAGGAGTTCGCCTTCACAGCTACGTGGTGCCCAGCAGGGGGCTTTGAAGGGGGCTTTGAAGGACGACGGGAGTTCGCCTTCACAGCTACGTGGGGCCCAGCAGGGGCCCAGCAGCTTTGAAGGACGACAGGAGTTCACCTCTAAAGCTTTGAAAACGTGGGGCCCAGCTTTGAAGGGACAGGAGTTCTTTGGGGCCCAGCAGGGGGAGCTTTGAAGGACGACAGGAGTTCACCTCTAATGCTACGTGGGGCCCAGCAGGGGGAGCTTTGAAGGACGACGGGAGTTCACCTCTACAGCTACGTGGGGCCCAGCAGGGGGAGCTTTGAAGGACGACGGAGTTCACCTCTACATGGGGCCCAGGGGCCCAGCAGGGGGGCTTTGAAGGCCGACGGAGTTCGCCTTCACAGCTACGTGGTGCCCAGCAGGGGGCTTTGAAGGACGACGGGAGTTCGCCTTCACAGCTACGTGGTGCCCAGCAGGGGGGCTTTGAAGGACGACGGGAGTTCACCTCACAGCTACGTGGGGCCCAGCAGGGGAGCTTTGAAGGACGACGGGAGTTCACCTCTACAGCTATGAGGGGCCCAGCAGGGGGAGCTTTGAAGGACGACAAGAGTTCACCTTCGCAGCTACATGGGGCCCAGCAGGGGGAGCTTTGAAGGACGACAGGAGTTCACCTTCGCAGCTACATGGGGCCCAGCAGGGGGAGATTTGAAAGACG
>NW_026552087.1:0-673 GCF_027596085.1 Anoplopoma fimbria | reverse complement strand
GGCCCAGCAGGGGAGCTTTGAAGGACGACGGGAGTTCGCCTTCACAGCTACGTGGGGCCCAGCAGGGGAGCTTTGAAGGACGACGGGAGTTCGCCTTCACAGCTACGTGGGGCCCAGCAGGTGGAGCTTTGAAGGACGACGGGAGTTCACCTCTACAGCTTCGTGGGGCCCAGCAGGGGGAGCTTTGAAGGACAACAGGAGTTCACCTCTGCTACGTGGTGCCCAGCAGGGGGGCTTTGAAGGCCGACAGGAGTTCACCTTCACAGCTACGTGGTGCCCAGCAGGGGGGCTTTGAAGGACGACAGGAGTTCACCTCTACAGCTACGTGGTGCCCAGCAGGGGGGCTTTGAAGGACGACGGGAGTTCGCCTCTAAAGCTACGTGGGGCCCAGCAGGGGAGCTTTGAAGGACGACAGGAGTTCACCTCGCAGCTACGGGGCCCAGCAGGGAGCTTTGAAGGACGACAGGAGTTCACCTTCGCAGCTACATGGGGCCCAGCAGGGGGAGCTTTGAAGGACGACGGGAGTTCACCTTTACAGCTACGTGGGGCCCAGCAGGGGGAGCTTTGAAGGACGACGGGAGTTCACCTCTACAGCTACGTGGGGCCCAGCAGGGGAGCTTTGAAGGACGACAGGAGTTCACCTTCACAGCTACGTGGGCCCAGCAGGGAGCTT
>NW_026552086.1:0-707 GCF_027596085.1 Anoplopoma fimbria | reverse complement strand
AATAACAACTTTCCTTGTGTTTTTATGTAAATGCATCACTTTTAGATGCATTTACAGCTTTTCTGCTGCAAAAAGACGTTTCAGCCTTAAAATACCCCAAAAGTGTCTTTTCTGACAGGAATTCATACTTTACATGAGTTTCTTCAAGTAAGGGCCTCTGGACTCATAATAACAACTTTCCTTGTGTTTTTATGAAAACATGATACTTTCATCACTTTTAGATGCATTTACAGCTTTTCTGCTGCAAAAAGACGTTTCAGCCTTAAAATACCCCAAAAGTGTCTTTTCTGACAGGAATTCATACTTTACATGAGTTTCTTCAAGTAAGGGCCTCTGGACTCATAATAACAACTTTCCTTGTGTTTTTATGAAAACATGATACTTTCATCACTTTTAGATGCATTTACAGCTTTTCTGCTGCAAAAAGACGTTTCAGCCTTAAAATACCCCAAAAGTGTCTTTTCTGACAGGAATTCATACTTTACCTGAGTTTCTTCAAGTAAGGGCCTCTGGACTCATAATAACAACTTTCCTTGTGTTTTCATGTAAATGCATCACTTTTAGATGCATTTACAGCTTTTCTGCTGCAAAAAGACGTTTCAGCCTTAAAATACCCCAAAAGTGTCTTTTCTGACAGGAATTCATACTTTACATGAGTTTCTTCAAGTAAGGGCCTCTGGACTCATAATAACAACTTTCCTTGTGTT
>NW_026552085.1:0-594 GCF_027596085.1 Anoplopoma fimbria | reverse complement strand
CCCCCGAAATGCAGCCCTCTGTTCCGGGTGTTGTGAGCCTGTCATGTCGGTCATTGCACGGTGCTCCATGTCCTTAAGAGACCCAGTGTTTCTGCAACAGTTTATCCGAAGTTAGAGCACTCTTTGTACCGCAGGAATATTATTATTATTATTATTATTATTATTATTATTATTATTATTATTATAATATATTTATTTTTTTATATATATAAAAGGCTTGGTTTTAAAACAAACAGTAAAAAAGAAGATGGCCTGTGCCTGTGCCTGTGCCTACGCCCAACACAACTTGTGGTGTTGGATAGCCAGTTTTGAACCTAACCTCAACCCCCAGCCCTAACCTGGGGACCCTCAACCTAACTCAGCCACAAGCGCCCTGGAGCTCACACTCAACCCTTGCGTCTGCTAAATGACTGCAATGTAATGTAATGTAATGTAATGTAATGTAATGTAATGCAATGTAATGTAATGTAGTGTAATATCATTTAAAACATCACAAATGTAATATTTGAAGATTAAATAAGATTAGAAGTGGGTTGTTGTTGTTGTTGTTTTCTTTGCCATCATGGTTACAAGACATGACTTATCGACTTTATT
>NW_026552084.1:0-3380 GCF_027596085.1 Anoplopoma fimbria | reverse complement strand
AGTATAGTATCTTAGCTACTGGAGATAGCGCGAGATGCGGGAAGAGATCGCGAGATGCGGAGAGACAGATAGACACGCTAGACTGAGAGCAGGGACATGGTGATTATAATGTGTTAATAAATCGAGTTAATAAGAACCTGACTGATCATTTATGGACAACACAACATTTGGCGACGAGGATGGGATAGTTTGCTATGAAGTCGAAGGCAACAAGACGACACGGATTTCACGTCTAGTACGCCGGGGAAACGCAGACTGAACCACGTGACCACCATGTCGCCGGAGGGACAACAGGCTGCTGCTGCACCAGTGCCGCCGGCGCCTGCTTTCCACGCTCAACTAGCCCCGCCAGTCCCATTGAACCTGGGAGCATCGGACTTGTATATGGAATATACGTTATGGAAGGACTCGTACAATTTCTTCGAAAGTTGCGAGTGGGACTGTCAGTGCACAGGACGCGGTCAGAAGAGCCACGTTTCTGCATTGCATTGGTGCGCCGACCCAGAGGATTTTCGCTAATCTACCCGGAGACAAAGGTACGCACTTGGCAGAGCTGTTGCTGCCCTGGATGTATGCACTTTACGCCACGGAGAAATGTGGTTTGGAAAGACACAAGTTTAGACAAAGAGCTCAGTTTCCCGACGAGTCGGTTGATGCTTTTGTGAATGGACTGCGGGAACTAGCGAAATCGTGCGACTTCCGGCGCACTGGAGAATGACATGATCAGGGATCAGATTGTGGAGAAATGTGCGATGAAGAGGCTGCGTGACAAACTGTTACAGGAGGATGGACTGGTTTTAGACAAAGCATTGTCAACTGCAAGAGCTTTTGAAGCTGCGCAGACGGAGTCTAGAATTATTTTGGAGGCCAGTGATCACAGAGCCGGGACAATCAGGTTCACTTCCAACGACGGAGGAGTCGCGGTGACGACACGAAAATCGACAAAGCACACGGAAGAGCGAAAGCCCAGAAATGATGACGGTGAGCATGACAACAGCGACACCAGTGTTTCAGATGTGAATGTCGTCCCACAGAAGATGAATGTCGAGCTCGGACTGCTACTTGTTTGTACTGTAAAAAAACTGGACATTATGCAGAGTGTGTGTAGGAAGAAAATATTTGCACAGGGAGGGAAGAATGGTGACAGAAATAGGGATGAAGAAAAAAGCCCAAATTTGTAAACCAGTTAGAGCAGTGCATGAACCTTCTGACTCAGAGTCAGATGAGTTTATTAATGCAGTTGAAGACGATCGTGGAGACAGGAAAATGGCCAAATCCGGTTCCGGAAACACAGCCATTCAACAGGTGTGCAGAAGAGTTATGCACATACGATGGACTTGTACTGAGGACACAGGATTGTGTTACCGAAAGCAATGACAAAGCAGTACTCAGGATCGGACACGAGACGCATCAGGGTGTGGTACGTACAAAACAGTACCTGAGGAGTAAATTCTATTGGCCTAACATGGATTTGGATGTTGAAAGAGACATTAGAAACTGCTCCGCCTGTGTACTCAATCAGCCGCTCCAGAACGATCAACCCCTCCAACCACTTGACTTACCACCGAGACCTGGACGAAGTTAGGTATCGATCTGGTAGGTCCTATCCAGAACAAGTTCATATTGACTGTGATTGACTACTATACCTCATTTCCAGAGGCTGTGGTGATATCTGACATATCATCAGCAACTGTCATTACAGAAATGACAAAGATCTTTTCTCGATTCGGATTCCCCTAGAGGTCGTGACGGATAATGGCAGGCAGTTTGTAGGGACAGCTTTTTGAGTCGTTCCTCAAGACGTGTGAGTCAAACACATTCGTGCATCTCCATATTATCCGAAATCGAATGGGAAAATTGAGAGATTTCACCGATACCCTAAAGAAAGCCTTCAGAGCGGCCGAGTGTGAAGGAAAGGTGTGGGGGGAGGAGCTTCCTAAGATTCTGATGGCATATCGTTCAACGCCACACAGAGCGTCGGGGAGACACCAGCTATGCTGATGTTTGGACGAGACATTCGTACAAAGATTCCAGACGTGGAGAAGGGAGATGACATATCACACAACAGAAAGAAGACAAATGACATCCGACACCATCACCAGGAGTACAGAACCAAAATGAAACAGTACGCTGACCAGAAGAGAAGAGCGAAGGAACACAACTTTGAAGTTGGTGACGTTGTGTACATTGCTAGTATGGAGAACGGAAAGCTGGATTCCATATTCAGAGACACTCGCTATGTGTTACTCAAAAACACATCGGACAATTCTTCCGAACTGATTAACACAGAAGATGGATCAAAGGTCATCAGGAATGTCAAACATCTGCGCCACACTCCAGTGGTAATGGACTTTGATGTTCCGGAGCCAACCGAGGCTCGGGTTCTCAATGACAATCTGGACATGGAGTTCGCTCAGATCACTCCAGCAGTCGAGATTCCACCTGAACCCGACTCTGCCCCTGTTCCAGAATGGCAGGTTGTCACTACCAGGCGTGGCAGGGTTGTTAGAAAGCCCCGCGTTACAGGGACACTTAGTAACTGTAAAGTGACTTAGTAAAAAAAAAAAGAAAGTTATGTTCAACTGTAATAATCATCATATTGAATCTGTTAATGAATGAAAAAAAAAAAAAAAAAAAAAAAAGAGTTGTGAACATTACAGTACAGTGTTATTGTAGGCAACAGTAATAGACAGTTAGTCACAAGGGATTTAATTTGATTGTTTGTAATGAAACCCTTTTATGTTGAAGTAGTACTTTAATTCTAAACAAGGGAGGGATGTAGTATAGTATCTTAGCTACTGGAGAGATCGCGAGATGCGGAGAGACAGATAGACACGCTAGACTGAGAGCAGGGACATGGTGATTATAATGTGTTAATAAATCGAGTTAATAAGAACCTGACTGATCATTTATGGACAACACAACACTCCTCTTCCCCTCCTCTGTCTCCATTGTGACTTCCAATTTGCCAGCTCCTCTCACTCTGCATCCAACGACCACTCCACACTCTTTTTGATTGCCCTCAGCACATCCATCGTAGATAACTCTTCAGGTCCTTCCACCACCACCATCAGAGTCAAACTCCTGCGATATCTTTGATTGGAACTCGGTTCTTCCTCATTCACCTGGCCGCATGGCCTCTCTGGGTGTCTTTGCACTGCTGTCGTCGGCCATTTTGCTCAGTCCAAAGGAAACGGAAAAACCTCCCCTAACATCTTTTGATGTTAGGGGATTGAGAAAAAAAGCCTCCAATGAAAAACAATAAGAACAGAATAAGATTTTATATTATACTTAAATGTCCAAAATGGTAGTAAAAAATCAAAAAGTCTAGCTCTGACTCTCTGTCTGCCAATCTTCCCTAACACAACTCAGGTGGGCGT
>NW_026552083.1:0-708 GCF_027596085.1 Anoplopoma fimbria | reverse complement strand
GGGTGGTATGGCCGTAAGCAAATGTGCGCCTACCAAAGGGCCTTTTAAAGATACTATATCACCACGCTTTGCTCTTTCGTCTATACAGGGAGCGCCTGCAGATTTGCCAGACACACTCACAGCTTTTAAATGTCAAATCAGAATGTACAAAGTGGCTATAAGGATCACAAATGTAGTGCAGTAAAAAGATTAATATTTACTGTTGAAATGTAGAATATGTTAGCATAAAATTGAAAAGAAAATGATCGATGAGCTTAGGAATGATGAAAGCCATCATTTAACTGGATTTGTGTCATTTCTATACAGGCAAGTCATGATCTAGCTATTTCCTTCCCACCCTGTCGGTGTCCACTGAAAAAGCAGCAACGCCCTCTGCTTTTTGTAAAGAGGAGTGAAAAAGCTTACAGCACCTGATATTCCCCAGGCGGTCTCCCATCCAAGTACTGACCAGGCCCGACCCTGCTTAGCTTCCGAGATCAGACGAGATCGGGCGTGTTCAGGTGGTATGGCCGTAAGCAAATGTTGTGCCTACCAAAGGTCCTTTTAAAGATACTATATCTGCCGCGCTTTGCTCTTTCGTCTGCTCTGAGAGCGCCTGCAGATTTGCCAGACACACTCACAGCTTTTAAATGTCAAATCAGAATGTACAAAGTGGCTATAAGGATCACAAATGTAGTGCAGTAAAAAGATTAATATTTACTGTTGAAA
>NW_026552082.1:0-1002 GCF_027596085.1 Anoplopoma fimbria | reverse complement strand
TGTGTCATTTCTATACCGGCAAGTCATGATCTAGCTATTTCCTTCCCACCCTGTCGGTGTCCACTGAAAAAGCAGCAGCGCCCTCTGCTTTTTGTAAAGAGGAGTGAAAAAAGCTTACAGCACCTGGTATTCCCAGGCGGTCTCCCATCCAAGTACTGACCAGGCCCGACCCTGCTTAGCTTCCGAGATCAGACGAGATCGGGCGTGTTCAGGGTGGTATGGCCGTAAGCAAATATTGCGCCTACCAAAGGGCCTTTTAAAGATACTATATCACCACGCTTTGCTCTTTCGTCTATATGTGTCATTTCTATGCCGGCAAGTCATGATCTAGCTATTTCCTTCCCACCCTGTCGGTGTCCACTGAAAAAGCAGCAGCGCCCTCTGCTTTTTGTAAAGAGGAGTGAAAAAGCTTACAGCACCTGGTATTCCCAGGCGGTCTCCCATCCAAGTACTGACCAGGCCCGACCCTGCTTAGCTTCCGAGATCAGACGAGATCGGGCGTGTTCAGGGTGGTATGGCCGTAAGCAAATATTGTGCCTACCAAAGGGCCTTTTAAAGATACTATATCACCACGCTTTGCTCTTTCGTCTATACAGGGAGCGCCTGCAGATTTCCAGACACACTCACAGCTTTTAAATGTCAAATCAGAATGTACAAAGTGGCTATAAGGATCACAAATGTAGTGCAGTAAAAATATTAATATTTACTGTTGAAATGTAGAATACGTTAGCATAAAATTGAAAAGAAAATGATCGATGAGCTTAGGAATGATGAAAGCCATCATTTAACTGGATTTGTGTCATTTCTATACCGGCAAGTCATGATCTAGCTATTTCCTTCCCACCCTGTCGGTGTCCACTGAAAAAGCAGCAGCGCCCTCTGCTTTTTGTAAAGAGGAGTGAAAAAAGCTTACAGCACCTGGTATTCCCAGGCGGTCTCCCATCCAAGTACTGACCAGGCCCGACCCTGCTTAGCTTCCGAGATCAGGCGAGATCGGGCGTG
>NW_026552081.1:0-657 GCF_027596085.1 Anoplopoma fimbria | reverse complement strand
TGGGAAACTAGAGGAGGCGTCCCGGTAGAATCCGGTGACCGGGAAATAGGTTCTGGCGATCACCGCGCATTGCATGCCGGGTAGATTTTATTTTATTTATTTATTTTTAATTTTTAATTTTTTTTTTAATTTTAATTTTTTTAATTTTTTTAATTCAATAACTTTATTGAGACATTTGTTCATACATATAAAACACAATATATTTATATATATATATATATATATGTATATATTTACATTTTCAAGTTCTTATTTTTAAGATCTTAAGTTGATGCCACGAAGGCTGAAACATCATCTATTATCTTTATTTAATGTTTTATTCTATTCATTTAATGTTTCATTATCTTTATTAAATGTTATATTCTCTTTATTTAATGTTTCATTCTCTTTATTTAATGTTTTATTATCTTCATTTAATGTTTTATTCTCTTTGTTTAATGTTTTAATATCTTTATTTAATGTTTTATTCTATTTATTTAATGTTTCATTCTCTTTATTTAATGTTTTAATATCTTTATTTAATGTTTTAATATCTTTATTTAATGTTTTCTTATCTTTATTTAATGTTTAGCGTTTGTCACAGTCGCGGTGCAGTGACGTCACGTCATGATGTTTTCACGGATGTTTATCTGGACGGCTCATCCTCCTGTATACCAG
>NW_026552080.1:0-684 GCF_027596085.1 Anoplopoma fimbria | reverse complement strand
CGCCTCCCCGTGTCTTCCCCGAGTTAGTGTCTCTGTCTAGGCGTATGTGGGAAAAACCTTCAATTTGAATGTAGCTGTCCGTCACATCTTCGTTAAACCATGTTTCCGTAAAGGCCATTAAACCCGACTCACGATACTCGTAGCAGGCTCCCACCTGTTGACGCAGATCATCCAGCTTGTTTTTCAGCGAGCGGGGTTGCAGAGAAGCATAGGAGGTAGTGGTAGCTTGGTGGCTCCCCCCTGATCGATGTCTAACGCCGCCTCTTTTACCCGTTTCCTGACAACGCTGCCCCTTGGTGTGGCGTTATGCTCTCCCGGAACCTCCTGCAGCAGTGCGGGTATTGTTAGTACTCCACGTATCCCAGTGCTAGCAGCTCTGCCCAGCTGTGTTTTGCAGGCCGCTGTTGATGGACCCGTCTGCCAAACACCGGACGACTTGGCCCGACAGGATTAGCCATGCCAACAGCTGTTTCATCTTCTCCAGTTTAGTTTGCCCACACGTAGCACACAGTTCACAGCACCAATTATGTCCAATGAGTTTGTACACTGGTCCACACATGGAAGACATAGGAACACGGACTTAAAGGACGCACACCAATTACAAACGCAGTAGACCTAACAAACAAACGAAAGCTGCAGCAAGAGCTCCTTGCCTAGCATGTCGCCAGCAGAGCAGCGCCATTT
>NW_026552079.1:0-755 GCF_027596085.1 Anoplopoma fimbria | reverse complement strand
GAGGTTTTTCTGGATCTCCTGACCCAGCGGGTGCCGATTGACATAGCACAGGCTATGGAGGCCCCGCTCACTCTCAAAGAACTTGAGGGTGCCCTCCATAGAATGAACAGGCGGAAGGTGCCTGGCATCGATGGGCTGCCGGTGGAGTTTTATCTCAAGTTTTGGGATATACTTGGGCCGGTAGTGCTGGAGGTGTTGTCCGCAATACTCCGCACAGGTATGAGGGGAGGGTCTCTGGCCACCGGAGTTATCTCCCTACTGTTTAAGAAAGGGGATCACACCGACCTAGGGAACTGGCGGCCACTGACCATGCTGTGTGTTGATTACAAACTCCTGGCAAAGGTCTTAGCGGATCGTCTGGGCACAGCACTTCCTCATGTCATCCATGTGGACCAGACATGCGGGGTGGCGGGGCGCTCGGTGAGATGGAACCTCCAACTCATTCGGGACGCTGTCGCTTGGGCGGAAGACAGGCACCTGCCACTTATGGTGGTTGGTCTCGACCAGGCAAAAGCTTTCGACAGGGTTCACTGGGGTTTTATGTTTAGGGTTTTGAGCAGGTTAGGCTTTAGTCAGGTTTTTGTAGGATGGTTACGTTTAATGTACACAGGGGTGGGGAGCATGGTTTCAGTCAACGGTCACCTAGGGGATGTTTTCAGGTTGCACTCAGGGGTAAGACAGGGGTGTCCGCTTTCACCACTGCTCTACATCCTTTATACGGAGCCCCTGGCGGCAGCCATTCGGGCTGACCCAGG
>NW_026552078.1:0-506 GCF_027596085.1 Anoplopoma fimbria | reverse complement strand
CCCCTCCTCCTACTTCCTCCCTTCTCCCTGATGATTTCGCCAACTTCTTTGACAAGGTAAACGATATCAGATCCTCCTTCTCTCAGCCCCCCTCCCTGTCCACCCTCTCCCTCTCTACCCTCTACAGCTCTTCCCCCTCAGCTCCCCCTTCCCTCTCCACACCCAATCTTATCCCATTTTGCTCCCCTCTCCCCTAACGAGGTCCTCGACCTTGTTACATCTAACCGCCCCACCACGTGCTCCCTTGACCCGATCCCCTCCCCTCTTCTTCAGTCTATTGCCACTGAACTCCTTCCTTTCCTCACCCACCTCATCAACACATCTCTCGTCTCGGGATGCTTTCCCTCGGCTTTCAAGACTGCCAGAGTCACCCCCCCCAGGTAAAAAAAAAACTATTAAAAATATACTTTTTGAAAGCATACTAAGTACATTTTGTACTTTTTTGGTCAAATCTAAGTGCAGTTAAGTGTATTCAATTATGTATTAAGTTCAACTTAATACAATTT
>NW_026552077.1:0-786 GCF_027596085.1 Anoplopoma fimbria | reverse complement strand
TCATGAAATTACAACGAAACTTGTTATCATGAGTCCAGAGGCCCTACTTGAAGAAACGAAACTTGTTATTGTGAGTCCTTACTTGAAGAAACTCATGTAAATTATGAATTGCTATCAGAAAAGACACTTTTGGGGTATTTTCAGGCTGAAACGTCTTTTGCAGAAAAGCTGTAAATGCATCTAAAAGTAATGAAAGTATCATGTTTTCATGAAATTACAACGAAACTTGTTATTGTGAGTCCTTACTTGAAGAAACTCATGTAAATTATGAATTGCTATCAGAAAAGACACTTTTGGGGTATTTTCAGGCTGAAACGCTCTTCTTTTGCAGCAGAAAAGCTGTAAATCATCTAAAAGTAATGAAAGTATTTTTCATGAAATTGTGAAACTTGTTATCATGAGTCCGAAATGTATGAAAGCGAAAACTTGTTATTGTGATCCTTACTTGAAGAAACTCATGTAAATTATGGTCCTATCAGAAAAGACACTTTTTGGGGTATTTTCAGGCTGAAACGATCTTTTTGCAGCAGAAAAGCTGTAGAAATCATCTAAAAGTATCGTATTTTTCATGAAATTACAACGAAACTTGTTATCATGAGTCCAGGGCCCTTACTTGAAAGCGAAACTTGTTATTGTGAGTCCTTACTTGAAGAAACTCATGTAAAGTATGAATTCGTCGCAAAAAGACACTTTTGGGGTATTTTCAGGCTGAAACGTCTTTTTGCAGCAGAAAAGCTGTAAATGCATCTAAAAGTGATGAAAGTATCATGTTTTCATGAAATTACA
>NW_026552076.1:0-923 GCF_027596085.1 Anoplopoma fimbria | reverse complement strand
AATTATGAATTCCTATCAGAAAAGACACTTTTGGGGTATTTTCAGGCTGAAACGTCTTTTTGCAGCAGAAAAGCTGTAAATGCATCTAAAAGTGATGAAAGTATCATGTTTTCATGAAATTACAACGAAACTTGTTCTTGTGAGTCCAGAGGGCCTTACTTGAAGAAACTCATGTAAAGTATGAATTCTCCGCAGAAAAGACACTTTTGGGGTATTTTCAGGCTGAAACGTCTTTTTGCAGCAGAAAAGCTGTAAATGCATCTAAAAGTATCATGTTTTCATGAAATTACATAAGGAAACTTGTTATTATGAGTCCAGAGGCCCTTACTTGAAGAAACTCATGTAAAGTACGATTTCATGTCAGAAAAGACACTTTTGGGGTATTTTCAGGCTGAAACGTCTTTTTGCAGCAGAAAAGCTGTAAATGCATCTAAAAGTGATGAAAGTATCATGTTTTCATGAAATTACAACGAAACTTGTTATCATGAGTCCAGAGGCCCTTACTTGAAGAAACGAAACTTGTTATTGTGAGTCCTTACTTGAAGAAACTCATGTAAATTATGAATTGCTATCAGAAAAGACACTTTTGGGGTATTTTCAGGCTGAAACGTCTTTTTGCAGCAGAAAAGCTGTAAATGCATCTAAAAGTAATGAAAGTATCATGTTTTCATGAAATTACAACGAAACTTGTTATTGTGAGTCCTTACTTGAAGAAACTCATGTAAATTATGAATTGCTATCAGAAAAGACACTTTTGGGGTATTTTCAGGCTGAAACGTCTTTTTGCAGCAGAAAAGCTGTAAATGCATCTAAAAGTGATGAAAGTATCATGTTTTCATGAAATTACAACGAAACTTGTTATTGTGAGTCCTTACTTGAAGAAACTCATGTAAAGTATGAATTCGTCGCAAAAAGACACTTTT
>NW_026552075.1:0-1328 GCF_027596085.1 Anoplopoma fimbria | reverse complement strand
GGGGTATTTTCAGGCTGAAACGTCTTTTTGCAGCAGAAAAGCTGTAAATGCATCTAAAAGTGATGAAAGTATCATGTTTTCATGAAATTACAACGAAACTTGTTCTGTGAGTCCAGAGGGCCTTACTTGAAGAAACTCAAACTGTTAAAGTACGAAGAAATTGGCGTCAGAAAAGACACTTTTGGGGTATTTTCAGGCTGAAACGGTTTTTTTGCAGCAGAAAAGCTGTAAATGCATCTAAAAGTGATGAAAGTATCATGTTTTCATGAAAATTACATAAGGAAACTTGTTATTATGAGTCCAGAGGCTCCTTACTTGAAGAAACGAAACTTGTTATTGTGAGTCCTTACTTGAAGAAACTCATGTAAAGTATGGTTTCCTGTCAGAAAAGACACTTTTGGGGTATTTTCAGGCTGAAACGTCTTTTTGCAGCAGAAAAAGCTGTAAATGCATCTAAAAGTGATGAAAGTATCATGTTTTTCATGAAATTACAAGGAAACTTGTTATTATGAGTCCAGAGGCTCCTTACTTGAAGAAACTCATGTAAATTATGAATTCCGTCAGAAAAGACACTTTTGGGGTATTTTCAGGCTGAAACGTCTTTTTGCAGCAGAAAAGCTGTAAATGCATCTAAAAGTAATGAAAGTATCATGTTTCCAGAAATGCCCTTGAAGAAACGAAAACTTGTTATTGTGAGTCCTTACTTGAAGAAACTCATGTAAATTATGAATTCTATCAGAAAAGACACTTTTGGGGTATTTTCAGGCTGAACGTCTTTTTGAGCAAAAAGCTGTAAATGCATCTAAAAGTAATGAAAGTATCATGTTTTCATGAAATTACAAGGAAACTTGTTATTGTGAGTCCTTACTTGAAGAAACTCATGTAAATTATGAATTGCTATCAGAAAAGACACTTTTGGGGTATTTTCAGGCTGAAACGTCTTTTTGCAGCAGAAAAGCTGTAAATGCATCTAAAAGTGATGAAAGTATCATGTTTTCATGAAATTACAACGAAACTTGTTATTATGAAGTCCAGTCCTTACTTGAAGAAACTCATGTAAATTATGAATTGCTATCAGAAAAGACACTTTTGGGGTATTTTCAGGCTGAAACGTCTTTTGCAGCAGAAAAGCTGTAAATGCATCTAAAAGTGATGAAAGTATCATGTTTTCATGAAATTACAACGAAACTTGTTATTGAGTCCTTACTTGAAGAAACTCATGTAAAGTATGAATTCGTCGCAAAAGACACTTTTGGGGTATTTTCAGGCTGAAACGTCTTTTTGCAGCAGAAAAGCTGTAAATGCATCTAAAAGTGATGAAAGTATAA
>NW_026552074.1:0-651 GCF_027596085.1 Anoplopoma fimbria | reverse complement strand
GATATAGTCTCGAAACTCGATAATGTTCATTAATACACAGTTTACCTGTAGTTAACGCTACATAACTGCCAAAAGCTGCTATTTATCACTTTAAGCCTCCTAAAACACATTTCTGCAGGATATAGTCTCGAAACTCGATAATGTTCATTAATACACAGTTTACCTCCAGTTACGCGACATTACTGCCAAAAGCTGCTATGTATCACTTTAAGCCTCCTAAAACACATTTCTGCAGGATATAGTCTCGAAACTCGATAATGTTCATTAATACACAGTTTACGTCGACATTACTGCCAAAAGCTGCTATTTGTCACTTTAAGCCCAAAACGAAGGATATAGTCTCGAAACTCGATAATGTTCATTAATACACAGTTTACGCCATATTTCTGCCAAAAGCTGGTATTTATCACTTTAAGCCTCCTAAAACACATTTCTGCAGGATATAGTCTCAAAACTCGATAATGTTCATTAATATACAGTTTACCTCCAGTTTACGCGACATTACTGCCGAGACTATATCCTGCTTTTGGGCTTAAAGTGATAAATAGCAGCTTGTATTAATGAACATTATCAGTTTACCTGAAGTTAACGCGACATAACGCTGGTATTTATCACTTTAAGCCTCCTAAAACACATTTCTGCTGGATATAG
>NW_026552073.1:0-495 GCF_027596085.1 Anoplopoma fimbria | reverse complement strand
GCTACTACAATTGCATTGGCTGGGAATCGAACCCAGGTCAACTGCTTGGCAACAGCTATGCTTACCACTATACCACCAATGCACACAGAAAGACTCACATAATGGCATAAAATTGAGTGAGGGGAAGATTGAATTGGCAACATCATGGAGTATTAATTATTTTCGCTTGACCTGGAGCTACAGTGATCTTGGCTTCCATGGTGTAATGGTCAGCACTCTGGACTTTGAATCCAGTGATCCGAGTTCAAGTCTCGGTGGAAGCTTGTCATTAAGGAGGTGCATGCTGCAAAATTCTTCGGAGCACAATGAATAACTATGTCCTTTTGTTCCCAGGCTAGAGTAGAACTCAAACGTGACATGGAGATAAATCAGTCATTGACAGTCCTGTAGCCCAAACATCGTTGTCAATGGTGGTCCATCAAATGTCTGTTTTACCAAGGCACAACTTTAGATATCCAGAACATATTTTGTCTGGTCAAGCACTACAAAATTCCA
>NW_026552071.1:0-389 GCF_027596085.1 Anoplopoma fimbria | reverse complement strand
TTGGAAATAAAATAAAATAAAATAAAATAAAATAAAATAAAATAAAATAAAATAAAATAAAATAAAATGAAAATGAAAAAAAAAATGAAAAAAAGAAAGAATATATATATCTTTATATATATATAAAATAATAATTTTATTCATATAAAAGTACCAAATCATTATTTTTCGGGAAAATGCTATCAGGAGAAAAATGTAATATTTATGAACCTTGACTGCAAGCATGGGCATCCCACACAGCCCACCCTAGCCAACAAACCAAGATTGGAAATAAAATAAAATAAAATAAAATAAAATAAAATAAAATAAAATAAAATAAAATGAAAATAAAATAAAATAAAATAAAATAAAAAGAAAAAAAAAAAAAATGAAAAAAAGAAAGAATATAT
>NW_026552070.1:0-512 GCF_027596085.1 Anoplopoma fimbria | reverse complement strand
TGCTGCAAAAAGACGTTTCAGCCTGAAAATACCCCAAAAGTGTCTTTTCTGACAGGAATCCATACTTTACATGAGTTTCTTCAAGTAAGGGCCTCTGGACTCATAATAACAAGTTTCCTTGTGTTTTCATGAAAACATGATACTTTCATCACCTTTAGATGCATTTACAGCTTTTCTGCTGCAAAAAGACGTTTCAGCCTTAAAATACCCCAAAAGTGTCTTTTCTGACAGGAATTCATACTTTACATGAGTTTCTTCAAGTAAGGGCCTCTGGACTCATAATAACAAGTTTCCTTGTGTTTTCATGAAAACATGATACTTTCATCACCTTTAGATGCATTTACAGCTTTTCTGCTGCACAAAAGACGTTTCAGCCTTAAAATACCCCAAAAGTGTCTTTTCTGACAGGAAACCATACTTTACATGAGTTTCTTCAAGTAAGGGCCTCTGGACTCATAATAACAAGTTTCCTTGTGTTTTCATGTAAATGCATCACTTTTAGATGTATTTAC
>NW_026552069.1:0-489 GCF_027596085.1 Anoplopoma fimbria | reverse complement strand
AACTTACTATACTCACATTTTGATGATTTTTTTCACTTTATACTATGACTCTGATGAATTTTTTTTCGACATACTATACTATGACTTTTTTCACTTTTTCGCATACTATACTATGACTTTTTTATGACTTTTTTCACACACTATACTGTGTCTTATTATCGACATACTATACTATTACAACTTACTATACAATGACATTTCGATGATTTTTTTCATCTTATCGACACACTATGACTCTTTGATGACTTTTTCGACACACTATACTATGTCTTATTATCGACATACAATACTATTTAAACATACTATACTATGACTTTGATTTTTTTTTTCACTTTTTTCGACATACTATACTATGACTTTTTTCGACACACTATGCTATGTCTTATTATCGACATACTATACTATGACTTTTTTTACATACTATACTATGACTATTTTAACTTACTATACTCACATTTTGATGATTTTTTCACTTTTTCATCTTATCGA
>NW_026552068.1:0-603 GCF_027596085.1 Anoplopoma fimbria | reverse complement strand
AGAGCATCGAGGGGCCAGGAGGCAGGGCTGGGACAGACGGTAGCTCGCCTGCGGCGGACCGTCCGGCTCGATCCGAGATCAACTACGAGCTTTTTAACTGCAACAACTTCAAGATCGCTATTGGAGCTGGAATTACCGCGGCTGCTGGCACCAGACTTGCCCTCCAATTGATCCTCGTTAAAGGATTTAAGTGTACTCATTCCAATTACAGGGCCTCGAAAGAGTCCTGTATTGTTATTTTTCGTCACTACCTCCCCGAGTCGGAGTGGGTAATTTGCGCGCCTGCTGCCTTCCTTGGATGTGGTAGCCGTTTCAGGCTCCTCTCCGGAATCGAACCCTGATTCCCGTTACCCGTGGTCACCATGGTAGGCTGAAAGTACCATCGAAAGTTGATAGGGCAGACATTCGAATGAGACGTCGCCGCCACGTAGGGCCAGCGATCGGCTCGAGGTTATCTAGAGTCACCGGCCGGGGCTCCCGAGAGAACCCCGCATGGGTTTTGGGTCTGATAAATGCACGCATCCCCGGAGGTCAGCGCTCGTTGGCATGTATTAGCTCTAGAATTGCCACAGTTATCCAAGTAACGTTAGAGCGATCAAAGGA
>NW_026552067.1:0-868 GCF_027596085.1 Anoplopoma fimbria | reverse complement strand
ACAAACAGAGAGACAGAGAGACAGAGACAAACAGAGAGACAGACAGACAAACAAGAGAGAGAGAGACAAACAGAGAGACAGAGAGAGACAGACAGAGAGACAAACAGAGAGACAGACAGAGAGACAAACAGAGAGACAGAGAGACAAACAGAGAGACAGACATAGAGACAAACAGAGAGACAGAGGAGACAAACAGAGAGACAGACAGAGAGACAAATACAGACAGAGAGACAGACAGAGACAAACAGAGAGACAAATAGAGAGACAAACAGAGAGACAGAGAGAGACAAACAGAGAGACAGAGAGACAAACAGAGAGACAAATAGAGAGACAGAGACAAACAGAAGACAAACAGAGAGACAGACAGACAGAGAGACAGACAGAGAGACAGACAAACAGGGAGACAGACAGACAGGGAGACAGACAGAGAGACAGACAAACAGGGAGACAAACAGAGAGACAGACAGACAGAGACAAACAGAGAGACAGACAGAGAGACAAACAAACAGAGAGACAGAGAGACAAACAGAGAGACAAATAGAGAGACAAACAGAACAGAGAGACAAACAGAGAGACAGAGAGACAAACAGAGAGACAAACAGAGAGGAGACAGAGAGACAAACAGAGAGACAAACAGAGACAGAGAGACAAACAGAGAGACAGACAGAGAGACAAACAGACAAGACAGACAGACAAACAGAGAGACAAACAGAGAGACAGACAGAGAGACAAACAGAGAGACAGACAGAGAGACAAACAGAGAGACAGAGAGACAAACAGAGAGACAAACAGAGAGACAGACAGAGAGACAAACAGAGAGACAGAGAGACAGAGAGACAAACAGAAAGACAAAGAGAGAGACAAACAG
>NW_026552066.1:0-1437 GCF_027596085.1 Anoplopoma fimbria | reverse complement strand
CATGCACTCTTTTACGGACGTTTTCAGCCGGCGGTCGCGGTCATTTTCTCGCGGATGGAGCAGCATGGAGAGACAGGCTGATGGCACCACTGTTTCCCCACTTCATGCACTCTTTTACGGACGTTTTCAGCCGGCGGTCGCGGTCATTTTCTCGCGGATGGAGCAGCATGGAGAGGCAGGCTGATGGCACCACTGTTTCCCCACTCCATGCTCTCTTTTACGGACGTTTTCAGCCGGCGGTCGCGGTCATTTTCTCGCGGATGGAGCAGCATGGAGAGGCAGGCTGATGGCACCACTGTTTCCCCACTTCATGCACTCTCTTTACGGACGTTTTCAGCCGGCGGTCGCGGTCATTTTCTCGCGGATGGAGCAGCATGGAGAGACAGGCTGATGGCACCACTGTTTCCCCACTCCATGCTCTCTCTTTTACGGACGTTTTCAGCCGGCGGTCGCGGTCATTTTCTCGCGGATGGAGCAGCATGGAGAGACAGGCTGATGGCACCACTGTTTCCCCACTTCATGCACTCTTTTACGGACGTTTTCAGCCGGCGGTCGCGGTCATTTTCTCGCGGATGGAGCAGCATGGAGAGGCAGGCTGATGGCACCACTGTTTCCCCACTCCATGCTCTCTCTTTTACGGACGTTTTCAGCCGGCGGTCGCGGTCATTTTCTCGCGGATGGAGCAGCATGGAGAGACAGGCTGATGGCACCACTGTTTCCCCACTCCATGCTCTCTTTTACGGACGTTTTCAGCCGGCGGTCGCGGTCATTTTCTCGCGGATGGAGCAGCATGGAGAGACAGGCTGATGGCACCACTGTTTCCCCACTTCATGCTACTCTTTTACGGACGTTTTCAGCCGGCGGTCGCGGTCATTTTCTCGCGGATGGAGCAGCATGGAGAGGCAGGCTGATGGCACCACTGTTTCCCCACTCCATGCTCTCTCTTTTACGGACGTTTTCAGCCGGCGGTCGCGGTCATTTTCTCGCGGATGGAGCAGCATGGAGAGACAGGCTGATGGCACCACTCTTTACCCACTTCATGCTCTCTCTTTTACGGACGTTTTCAGCCGGCGGTCGCGGTCATTTTCTCGCGGATGGAGCAGCATGGAGAGACAGGCTGATGGCACCACTGTTTCCCCACTCCATGCTCTCTCTTTTACGGACGTTTTCAGCCGGCGGTCGCGGTCATTTTCTCGCGGATGGAGCAGCATGGAGAGACAGGCTGATGGCACCACTGTTTCCCCACTTCATGCACTCTCTTTTACGGACGTTTTCAGCCGGCGGTCGCGGTCATTTTCTCGCGGATGGAGCAGCATGGAGAGGCAGGCTGATGGCACCACTGTTTCCCCACTCCATGCTCTCTCTTTTACGGACGTTTTCAGCCGGCGGTCGCGGTCATTTTCTCGCGGATGGAGCAGCATGGAGAGACAGGCTGAT
>NW_026552065.1:0-639 GCF_027596085.1 Anoplopoma fimbria | reverse complement strand
TTCTGACAGGAAACCATACTTTACAGGAGTTTCTTCAAGTAAGGGCCTCTGGACTCATAATAACAAGTTTCCTTGTGTTTTCATGAAAACATGATACTTTCATCACTTTTAGATGCATTTACAGCTTTTCTGCTGCAAAAAGACGTTTCAGCCTTAAAATACCCCAAAAGTGTCTTTTCTGACAGGAATTCATACTTTACATGAGTTTCTTCAAGTAAGGGCCTCTGGACTCATAATAACAAGTTTCCTTATGTTTTCATGTAAATGCATCACTTTTAGATGCATTTACAGCTTTTCTGCTGCAAAAAGACGTTTCAGCCTTAAAATACCCCAAAAGTGTCTTTTCTGACAGGAATTCATACTTTACATGAGTTTCTTCAAGTAAGGGCCTCTGGACTCATAATAACAAGTTTCCTTGTGTTTTCATGAAAACATGATACTTTCATCACCTTTAGATGCATTTACAGCTTTTCTGCTGCAAAAAGACGTTTCAGCCTTAAAATACCCCAAAAGTGTCTTTTCTGACAGGAAACCATACTTTACATGAGTTTCTTCAAGTAAGGGCCTCTGGACTCATAATAACAAGTTTCCTTGTGTTTTCATGAAAACATGATACTTTCATCACTTTTAGATGCATTT
>NW_026552064.1:0-1813 GCF_027596085.1 Anoplopoma fimbria | reverse complement strand
AGCACAGTGCTCCAAGTCAGGGTAAACTCTGGGAGTGACAGCGGGTCTTTTAGCACACTAAAACGGCGTAAAATGACCTGCATCATAGCGTCAAAACACCCGCAGCACAGTGCTTCAAGTCAGGGTAAACTCTGGGAGTGACAGCGGGTCTTTTAGCACACTAAAACGGCGTAAAATGAACCGAAACAACCATGCTGCTCCATCCGCCTAAAAAAATGACCGCGACCACCGGCTGAAAACGTCCGTAAAAGAGTGCATGAAGTGGGGAAACAGTGGTGCCATCAGCCCGTCTCTCCATGCTGCTCCATCCGCGAGAAAATGACCGCGACCGCTGGCCGAAAACGTCCGTAAAAGAGAGAGCATGGAGTGGGGAAACAGTGGTGCCATCAGCCTGCCTCTCCATGCTGCTCCATCCGCGAGAAAATGACCGCGACCGCCGGCTGAAAACGTCCGTAAAAGAGTGCATGAAGTGGGTAAAGAGTGGTGCCATCAGCCTGTCTCTCCATGCTGCTCCATCCGCGAGAAAATGACCGCGACCGCCGGCTGAAAACGTCCGTAAAAGAGAGAGCATGGAGTGGGGAAACAGTGGTGCCATCAGCCTGCCTCTCCATGCTGCTCCATCCGCGAGAAAATGACCGCGACCGCCGGCTGAAAACGTCCGTAAAAGAGTGCATGAAGTGGGGAAACAGTGGTGCCATCAGCCTGTCTCTCCATGCTGCTCCATCCGCGAGAAAATGACCGCGACCGCCGGCTGAAAACGTCCGTAAAAGAGAGAGCATGGAGTGGGGAAACAGTGGTGCCATCAGCCTGCCTCTCCATGCTGCTCCATCCGCGAGAAAATGACCGCGACCGCCGGCTGAAAACGTCCGTAAAAGAGAGAGCATGGAGTGGGGAAACAGTGGTGCAGTCAGCCTGTCTCTCCATGCTGCTCCATCCGCGAGAAAATGACCGCGACCGCCGGCTGAAAACGTCCGTAAAAGAGTGCATGAAGTGGGGAAACAGTGGTGCAGTCAGCCTGTCTCTCCATGCTGCTCCATCCGCGAGAAAATGACCGCGACCGCCGGCTGAAAACGTCCGTAAAAGAGAGAGCATGGAGTGGGGAAACAGTGGTGCCATCAGCCTGTCTCTCCATGCTGCTCCATCCGCGAGAAAATGACCGCGACCGCCGGCTGAAAACGTCCGTAAAAGAGAGAGCATGGAGTGGGGAAACAGTGGTGCCATCAGCCTGCCTCTCCATGCTGCTCCATCCGCGAGAAAATGACCGCGACCGCCGGCTGAAAACGTCCGTAAAAGAGTGCATGAAGTGGGGAAACAGTGGTACAGTGGTGCCATCAGCCTGTCTCTCCATGCTGCTCCATCCGCGAGAAAATGACCGCGACCGCCGGCTGAAAACGTCCGTAAAGAGAGCATGGAGTGGGGGAAACAGTGGTGCCATCAGCCTGCCTCTCCATGCTCCATCGCGAGAAAATGACCGCGACCGCCGGCTGAAAACGTCCGTAAAATAGTGCATGAAGTGGGGAAACAGTGGTGCCATCAGCCTGTCTCTCCATGCTGCTCCATCCGCGAGAAAATGACCCGCGACCGCCCGACCTGAAAACGTCCGTAAAAGGTGCATGAAGTGGGTAAACAGTGGTGCCATCAGCCTGCCTCTCCATGCTGCTCCATCCGCGAGAAAATGACCGCGACCGCCGGCTGAAAACGTCCGTAAAAGAGTGCATGAAGTGGGGAAACAGTGGTGCCATCAGCCTGTCTCTCCATGCTGCTCCATCCGCGAGAAAATGACCGCGACCGCCGGCTGAAAACGTCCGTAAAA
>NW_026552062.1:0-500 GCF_027596085.1 Anoplopoma fimbria | reverse complement strand
GGCCAGTCCGCCCCTGTTAGTATTATTAAAAATGAATTTTCTTCTTTGTGGATTAAATGCTTGGGAAATGATGGTTTCTAAATATAATGGGACCTCGGATGTTTTCTTTTCTCGATGTTTAGGACAGTGGGGTAGGCAGGAAAAGGTCCATAGAAAGGTGCAGATGGGTCGACCAGCCTGACTTTGGACATTGTTTTGTTTTGATTTACTGAGAGTTCCATATGTATTTGCTTAGGTCATTTCCTTACACAAATTGCTAAAATTCCACATTTCAGTGTTATGGAGTACTGCGTATGGTCGCCTTGGCAGAGGGACCGTGAGAGAATTTTCCTGTCTACATTGTTTAATGGATATTTCAAGAAAAATTAGCTGCCTGACAGGTTTTTCACTCTCACTTTTATACTCCGTACAGTTGCTTTAATGTTAAAAAGGACGGGTTGTTAAGTTTGTCATGATTATACACCTGTATGTCTCTTCTTTTATTTTTTCGAGACTTTGTG
>NW_026552061.1:0-1449 GCF_027596085.1 Anoplopoma fimbria | reverse complement strand
AATACAGCGAAGGCCACACGTGTCTTTGTTTTTAGATAAGAAGCAGGTATGCAGGATACCAGAGGTCCAAAAGGGCAAATGCAGAATGACGGAATTTAACACACGCGTCTGGACTTCAGCCCAAATGTGAATAACATGTACCTATATAAGAAGGTGTGAGCGCCCGAAAGGTAGGACTCTCACATTCGACTCGAAACGGACCTCCCGGGCGCTCTGGCGTCCGTCATGACATGTGTTGCTTGTTTGTAATAAACTTCATTATACCAACAAGAACAGTGTCCGCGGAGCATCCTTTCTCATCACTTCAACAGCACTGTCGCATGAAAGATCACGACAAATTGTCACAGACTTGTTCAGAAGCCACTCCTTTGTTATTTTAGCTGTGTGCTTCGGGTCATTGTCTTGTTGGAAGGTGAACCTTCGGCCCAGTCTGAGGTCCTGAGCACTCTGGAGGAGGTTTTCTTCCAGGATATCTCTGTACTTGGCAACGCATTCATCTTTCCTTCAATTGCAACCAGTCGTCCTGTCCCTGCAGCTGAAAAACACCCCCAGCATGATGCTGCCACCACCATGTTTCACTGTTGGGATTGTATTGGGCAGGTGATGAGCAGTGCCTGGTTTTCTCCCACATGCGCTTAGAATTAACGCCAAAAAGTTCAATCTTGGTCTCACCTCCATGTGTTTTTGGCAAACTCTATGCGGGCTTTCATATGTCTTGCACTGAGGAGAGGCTTCCGTCGGGCCACTCTGCCATAAAGCCCCGACTGGTGGAGGGCTGCAGTGATAGTTGACTTTGTGGAACTTTCTCCCATCTCCCTACTGCATCTCTGGAGCTCAGCCACAGTGATCTTTGGGTTCTTCTTTACCTCTCTCACCAAGGCTCTTCTCCCACGATTGCTCAGTTTGGCTGGACGGCCAGGTCTAGGAAGAGTTCTGGTCATCCCATACTTCTTCCATTTAAGGATTATGGAGGCCACTGTGCTCTTAGGAACCTTGAGTGCTGCAGAAATTCTTTTGTAACCTTGGCCAGATCTGTGCCTTGCCACAATTCTGTCTCTGAGCTCCTTGGGCAGTTCCTTCGACCTCATGATTCTCATTTGTTCTGACATGCACTGTGAGCTGTAAGGTCTTATATAGACAGGTGTGTGCCTTTCCTAATCAAGTCCAATCAGTTTAATTAAACACAGCTGGACTCCAATGAAGGAGTAGAACCATCTCAAGGAGGATCAGAAGAAATGGACAGCATGTGAGTTAAATATGAGTGTCACAGCAAAGGGTCTGAATACTTATGACCATGTGATATTTCAGTTTTCTTTTTTAATAAATTTGCAAAAATTTCTACATTTCTGTTTTTTTCTGTCAAGATGGGTTGCTGAGTGTACATTAATGCGAAAAAAAAATGAACTTTTTCGATTTTAGCAAATGGCTGCAATGAAACAAAGTGAAAAA
>NW_026552060.1:0-664 GCF_027596085.1 Anoplopoma fimbria | reverse complement strand
AGTATTTGCAATTTCAGGTCATTTTCAGGAAAAACTAAAGTTAACAATGCAAAAGGCTACTATTTGCCACTTTACAGCTACCAAAACATATTTCTGCAGGATAGTCACTGAAATGTGGATAATGTAATGGTTTCCATCAAGAAACTGGCTCTAAACAGCATTACTTGCAATTTCAGGTCATTTTCAGCTAAAACTGTGGGTAACGCCACACATTCTGCCAAAAGCTGCTATTTATCACTTTACAGCTCTCAAAACACATTCCTGCAGGATAGTCACTAAAAATTAGGATAATGTGAAAGAATACAAAGTTTACATGGTTTCCATCAAGAAACTGGCTCTAAACAGCAGTATTTGCAATTTCAGGTCATTTTCAGGAAAAACTAAAGTTAACAGTGCAAAAGCTGCTATTTATCACTTTACAGCTCCCAAAACTGTCTCTAAACAGCAGTATTTGCAATTTCAGGTCATTTTCAGCTAAAACTGTGGGTAACGCCACACATTCTGCCAAAAGCTGCTATTTATCACTTTACAGCTCTCAAAACACATTCCTGCAGGATAGTGACTAAAAATTAGGATAATTTGAAAGAATACATAGTTTACATGGTTTCCATCAAGAAACTGGCTCTAAACAGCAGTATTTGCAATTTCAGGTCATTTTCAGGAA
>NW_026552059.1:0-1248 GCF_027596085.1 Anoplopoma fimbria | reverse complement strand
TAACATTTAACAAAGATAATGAAACATTGTGAGTCAGATCGGGTGTCCTGCAGCACGGGGCCCCACAAGGAACCGTTCTGGCTCCATTCCTCTTCTCCATATACACATCAGACTTCACATACAACTCTGCTACCTGCCACCTGCAAAAGTTCTCTGACGACTCTGCAATCGTCGGCCTCATCTCCGCAGGCGATGAGAGGGAATACAGAGAACTGAACCAGGACTTCACAGGATGGTGCCGGCGGAACCGCCTCCAGATCAACTCTGGTAAAACCAAAGAGCTGGTGGTGGACTTCCACCGGGGAAAACACTGTCCTCCGGAACCAGTGAACATCCAGGGACAGGACATTGAGATTGTGCAATCTTATAAGTACCTGGGTGTTCACTTGAACAATAAACTGGACTGGACTAATCACTCAAATGCACTTTATAAAAAGGGTCAGAGCAGACTCTATCTGCTGAGGAGACTGAGGTCTTTTGGAGTGCAGGGAGCACTCCTGAAGACCTTTTTCAACTCTGTGGTGGCATCAGCCATCTTTTATGCAGTGGTCTGCTGGAGCAGCAGCATCTCAGCAGCAGACAAGAAGAGACTCAACAAGCTTGTCAGGAAGGCCAGCAGTGTGCTGGGGTGTCCATTGGATACGGTGGAGGTGGTGGGAGACAGGAGGGTGATGGCCAAGCTGTCATCCCTGATGAACAATACCTCCCACCCCATGCAGGACACCCTGGCAGCTCTGTGCAGCTCCTTCAGCCACCGGCTGCTTCACCCCCGGTGTGTGAAGGAGAGGTACCGCAGGTCCTTCCTTCCTGCTGCTGTCAGGCTGCACAACCAACTCTGCTCCCAGCAGACCACATGACCACAGGACAATAATAACATAATAACATGACAATAGAAACCTGTGCAATACATTGCACATTGCACTGTGCAATAATGGTTAAAAAAGTTAAAAGTAGTTGAAATAGTTGTTGTTTTTTCTCTGTCTGTAAATATAGTATTTCAGTTATTGTTGTTTTTTCTACTGTTTTTTTTTATTGCTTATTTATAATACTTGTTTTATTTTATTTTTATTTTTCATTTTTTATTTTATTTATTTTTTTATCTTATTTTTTATTTTTATTTTTAGCTTGTCTTCTTCTGCTATGTCTCTTGTGTGCACTTTACTCTGCGCTGTTGTAAGTCTGCAAATTTCCCCGCTGCGGGACTAATAAAGGATTATCTTATCTTATCTTATCTTATTAAATAAATAG
>NW_026552058.1:0-561 GCF_027596085.1 Anoplopoma fimbria | reverse complement strand
ATTAAGTTATTTTGTATAACTCCTCTTCTGTTGACTTTAAATAATTGAAGTGGCCGTGGGGCAGACACAGTCTCTATAGGGTTTTGGGTGGGTAACTGGGTGGGTAACTGCTCCAAAGGAAGCGCAGAGAGGTGTGAAAGACTGCGACTCTGCTTCTGCTTCCTGGTCTGAACTCTGGGTCATGGATTAGGTCCACTAATGAACTGGGTCAGATTTCTAGAGATGAGATCCGCTCCATCCAAAGTAGGATGGATGCCGTCTCTCCTAATCAGACCAGGTTTTCCCCAGAAAGTATGCCAATTGTCTACGAAGCCCACATTGTTTGCAGGACACCACCTCGACAGCCAGCGGCGGAATGATGACATGCGGCTATACATCTCATCATTGACCAGATTAGGGAGAGGGCCAGAGAATACTACGGAGTCCGACATCGTCTTTGCGTACGAACACACCGATTCCACGTTCAATTTAGTGACCTCCGAGCGACGTAATCGGGTGTCATTACCGCCGACGTGAATAACAATCGTACGGTATTTACGTTTAGCCTTAGCCAGCAGTTTC
>NW_026552057.1:0-2283 GCF_027596085.1 Anoplopoma fimbria | reverse complement strand
GGACATGTCCGTATTTCACGTCCTGTCCCGGTGTCCCGGGTTATTTTTAGAAAGTGAGGAAATGTCCTGGTTTTTAAAATGACCTTCTTTGGACCATTACATTTACATGCACTAGGGCACTGCCCACGGCGCTGCGTGCGACGTAGCCTAATCCCGCCCCTATGCTGTCAGCCCTATTCATCAGAACGTAGACAACGTGACTGTCAGTCATACGCAAGCAACATGCCGAAGCGCAAGTGCTCGTTTACCGACGAATTACTAAAGAGTTTCCCGGCTTTCAGACCGGGTCGAGACAAATGGGAAGCCTTGTGCACAGTGTGCAAAGCAGGCACATATGTCTCGGTGTCCAATGGAGGTGCAAGAGATCTGAAAATCCACCTGGACACCGAGAAGCACAAAACAGCTGTCCGAGGCGAGGGTAGTGCTAGCTCGATCACACAGTACTTTCTCAGACCAGGGAACGAGGATGCAGTGAATGCAGCGGAGGCTGCATGGTCATTTTTCGAGTATACAAGAGGGTTTTTTTTGTATTATGCTCATTTGTTAATTTATTTTCTCCAATAGGCTACCTGATTGTAAATGAGCTCATTTGTTATTTATTTTAATTATTTTCAATGATTGTTGAATCCAATAGCCCTACAAAACAGACTTTATTTTGTTCATTACTGAGGCTAAGTGAGTGTTATTTCGAGTTCAGAGTTATTGTTAACTTGTTAAGTGAAGGATGTTAAGATGCGACATTATTTCTTTCATTGTGCTGTTCATTCATTACAGGAATTGTTGACTCAAGCATTTTGAATAAATACATTTTGAATAAAATTATCATTTGTTATTGGAGTTATTGTTATTGTTATTGACTTTTACTGAAAAGCATTTTTAATAAACCAACTGTAAATATCTTGTTCTATCTATATAATATAATATACCGGTATAATTGAATAATAATAAAATACTATTAAAGCAGCAGCATCCTCCACATGACCACCCACCCCCAGATACACGCTACAGATATACCTTCCACTGAAACCCGCCGACCCAAGAAGCCTAGCTGCTATTATAGACTGTCTTAAGGATATCAACTGTTGGATGGCTCAAAACTTTCTTCAACTAAATAATTCAAATCTGAGATCATTTTATTTAGTCCCCCAAACCCCATCACTCCTATTGTAAATGCACTTGGTCCTCTGTCTTTAAATATAAAATCCACGGCAAGGAACTTAGGAGTTCTATTTGATTCCGACTTCACTTTCAGACCCACATCACAAAAGTAGTCCAGTCCTGTTTCCTCCAGATCAGAACCATCGCCAAAATAAAACCTATTCTCACTCCCCAGACCTTCATGCATTTGTCTTTTCAAGACTGGACTACTGTAACTCCCTCCTCTCTGGCATTAACCACAAGTCACTCTCTCACCTCCAACTGGTTCAGAACTCCGCAGCTAGGCTTCTTACTGTTGTAACAGACGACATCACCCCAATCCTGGCTTCTCTTCACTGGCTCCCTGTTCATTTTAGAATTGATTTTAAGATTTTGCTGATCATTTTTAAAGCACGTCTGGGTCTGGCCCCGACATACGTACATAGGAGAAATGTTGACCACGTATGAGCCAGCTCGCAGCCTTAGATCCTCAGGTGGGGCCCTTCTGGCTGTTCCAAAGTCAAGACTGAAAACCAAAGGCGACCGTGCTTTTGCCATAAGGGCCCTCGGCTTTGGAATGACCTGCCGGAGGAGATAAGGCTTGCAGAATCAGTAATCTCTTTTAAATCACTTCTTAAAACACATTTTTACAGATTGGCTTTTATGTGATGTCGTTGTTTTATCGTTTCATTTTCATTTGGTCTTGGTATTTTTATCTTTATATTTGTTTACTATATTTTACCAATATCACTTTTTTGTATTTATTTCATTATTTTATTTATTTTATTTTATTTTATTTATTTTATTTGTTTTATTTATTTTATTTTTATTTTATTTATTTTATTTATTTTATTTTATTTTATTTTATTTATTTTATTTATTTTTTTATTTTCACTTGTTATTTCATTTGTTTCTTATGCACTGTTTTGCTGGCTTGTCTGTCTAAGCACTTTGTAAACCTTGTTTTTAAAAGGTGCTATATAAATAAAGTTATTATTATTATTATTATTATTATTATTATTATTATTATTATTATTATTATTATTATCCAGCTCTGGTCTTCGATCTGGATGGGTGGAACAGATGGTGTTGCGGTAGAGGGAGAAAGCTAGGGCGCCATGTAATGGTTTATGGCTGAAGAAGGGT
>NW_026552056.1:0-1092 GCF_027596085.1 Anoplopoma fimbria | reverse complement strand
TGACTTTTTCGACTTTCTAAATTATGAATTTTTCATGACTTTTTTCCGACATGCTAAACTGATTTTTTCATGACTTTTTCAACATGCTAAACTATGATTTTTTTATGACTTTTTTCGATATGCTAAACTATGATTTTTTCATGACTTTTTCGATCATTTTTTTATGACTTTTTTGGCATGTTATACTATGATTTCTTTATGACTTTTTCAACATGCTAAACTATGATTTTTTCATGACTTTTTCGACATGCTAAACTATGATTTTTTCATGACTTTTTCGACATGCTAAACTATGATTTTTTTATGACTTTTTTTGCATGCTATACTATAACTTCTTTATGACTTTTTCGACATGCTAAACTATGATTTTTTATGACATTTTTGTCATGCTATACTATGATTTTTTCATGACCTTTTCAACATGCTAAACTATGATTTTTTTCATGACTTTTTGATTTTTTCATGACATGCTATGACTATGACTTTTTCGACATTTTTTTTTTATGACTTTTTCGACATGCTAAACTATGATTTTTTATGACATTTTTGTCATGCTAAACTATGATTTTTTATGACTTTTTCGACATGCTGAATGATGATTTTTTTTTTGTGACTTTTTCGACATGCTAAACTATGATTTTTTTCATGACTTTTTCGACATGCTGAATTATGGGTTTTTTTGTGACTTTTTTCAACATGCTAAACTATGATTTTTTCATGACTTTTTCGACATGCTGAATTATTATTTTTTTATGACTTTTTTCGACATGCTAAACTATGATTTCTTTATGACTTTTTTCAACACGCTAAACTCTGACTTTTTTTATGACATTTTTGGCATGCTATACTATGATTTTTTCATGACCTTTTCAACATGCTAAACTATGATTTTTTCATGACTTTTTCGACATGCTAAACTATGATTTTTTTCATGACTTTTTTTGCATATTATACTATAACTTCTTTATGACTTTTTCGACATGCTAAACTATGATTTTTTATGACTTTTTCAACATGCTAAACTATGATTTTTTCATGACTTTTTCGACATGCTAAACTATGATTTTTTTATGACTTTTTTTGCATATTATA
>NW_026552055.1:0-503 GCF_027596085.1 Anoplopoma fimbria | reverse complement strand
CTATACTATGATTTTTTCATGACTTCTTTCGACACGCTAAACTCTGACTTTTTTTATGACATTTTTGGCATACTATACTATGATTTTTTCAGGACTTTTTCAACATGCTAAACTATGATTTTTTTTTGTGACTTTTTTCAACATGCTAAACTATGATGTTTTCATGACTTTTTTGACATGCTGAATTGTGATTTTTTTTTTTTACTTTTTTCGACATGCTAAACTATGATTTTTTTCAGGAATTTTTTTCGACATGCTAAACTATGACTTTTTTGGACTTTTTCGCATGCTATACTATGACTTTTTTGGACTTTTTTCAACATGCTATATTACTTTTTAATGACTTTTTTCGACATGCTATACTATCACTTTTTTATGACTTTTTCAACGTACATACTTGACTTTTTTAACACGATAAACTATGACTTTTTATGACTTCTTTCGACATGCTAACCACTTTCATGATTCTTTTTCGACTTTCTAAACTATGAATTTTTCATGAC
>NW_026552054.1:0-705 GCF_027596085.1 Anoplopoma fimbria | reverse complement strand
TTATGACTTTTTCGACATGCTATACTATGATTTCTTTATGACTTTATCAACATGCTAAACTATGATTTTGTCATGAATTTTTCAACATGCTAAACTATGATTTTTTCATGACTTTTCAACATGCTAAACTATGATTTTTTATGACTTTTTTTATGAAACTATTTTTTGCATATTTTCGACACTAAACTATGATTTTTATGACTTTTTTTGCATGCTAAACTATGAATTCTTTATGACTTTACGACATTCTAAACTATGATTTTTATGACTTTTTCAACATGCTGAATTTTATGACTTTTCGACATGCTATAAACTATGACTTTTTTCAACATGCTAAACTATGATTTTTTCATGACTTTTTCGACATTTTTTTGGACTTTATGAATTTTTTTGGTGACTTTTTCAACATGCTAAACTATGATGTTTTCATGACTTTTTCGACATGCTAAACTATGACTTTTTTTGGACTTTTCTTTATGACATGCTATACTAAACTACGAATCTTTTATAACTTTTTTATGACTTGAATTTGTTATGACTTCTTTCAACTTTCTAAATTTGAATTTTCATGACTTTTTTCCGACATGCTAAACTGATTTTTCATGACTTTTTGGCATGCTATAATATTACTTTTTTATGACTTTTTTGACATACTAAAACTATCATTTAATCATGAATTTTTCGACATTCTATATTCTAACTTTT
>NW_026552053.1:0-509 GCF_027596085.1 Anoplopoma fimbria | reverse complement strand
TATACTATGATTTCTTTATGACTTTATCAACATGCTAAACTATGATTTCTTTATGACTTTATCAACATGCTAAACTATGATTTTGTCATGACTTTTTCGACATGCTGAATTATGATTTGTTTTTTACTTTTTCAACATGCTAAACTATGATTTTTTCATGACTTTTTGACTTTTTCAACATGCTAAACTATGACTTTTTGATGACTTTTTTGGCATGCTATACTATGATTTCTTTATGACTTTATCAACATGCTAAACTATGATTTTGTCATGACTTTTTCAACATGCTAAACTATGATTTTTTCATGACTTTTTCGACATGCTGAATTATGATTTGTTTTTTACTTTTTTCAACATGCTAAACTATGATTTTTTTCATGACTTTTTCGACACGCTAAACTACGACTTTTTTGGCATGCTATACTATGATTTCTTTATGACTTTATCAACATGCTAAACTATGATTTTTATGACTTTTTTCGACATGCTATTTCATGACTTTTCGACAT
>NW_026552052.1:0-1122 GCF_027596085.1 Anoplopoma fimbria | reverse complement strand
ATGAGTTTCTTCAAGTAAGGGCCTCTGGACTCATAATAACAAGTTTCCTTGTGTTTTCATGAAAACATGATACTTTCATCACTTTTAGATGCATTTACAGCTTTTCTGCTGCAAAAAGACGTTTCAGCCTGAAAATACCCCAAAAGTGTCTTTTCTGACAGGAATTCATACTTTACATGAGTTTCTTCAAGTAAGGGCCTCTGGACTCATAATAACAAGTTTCCTTGTGTTTTCATGAAAACATGATACTTTCATCACCTTTAGATGCATTTACAGCTTTTCTTTCCAAAAAGACGTTTCAGCCTTAAAATACCCCAAAGTGTCTTGACAGGAAAACATACTTTACAGAGTTTCTTCAAGTAGAGCCTCTGGACTCATAATAACAAGTTTACTTGTGTTTTTTCATGAAAACATGATACTTTCATCACCTTTAGATGCATTTTACAGCTTTTCTGCTGCAAAAAAAGACAGTTTCGCCTGAAAATACCCAAAAGTGTCTTTTCTGACAGGAATTCGCATACTTTACATGAGTTTCTTCAAGTAAGAGCCTCTGGACTCATAATAACAAGTTTCTTGTGTTTTCAGCGAAAACATAATACTTTCATCACCTTAGATGCATTTTTACAGCTTTTCTGCTGCAAAAAGACGTTTCAGCCTTAAAATACCCCAAAAGTGTCTTTTCTGACAGGAAACCATACTTTACATGAGTTTCTTCAAGTAAGGGCCTCTGGACTCATAATAACAAGTTTCCTTGTGTTTTCATGAAAACATGATACTTTCATCACTTTTAGATGCATTTACAGCTTTTCTGCTGCAAAAAGACGTTTCAGCCTTAAAATACCCCAAAAGTGTCTTTTCTGACAGGAATTCATACTTTACATGAGTTTCTTCAAGTAAGGGCCTCTGGACTCATAATAACAAGTTTCCTTGTGTTTTCATGTAAATGCATCACTTTTAGATGCATTTACAGCTTTTCTGCTGCAAAAAGACGTTTCAGCCTTAAAATACCCCAAAAGTGTCTTTTCTGACAGGAAACCATACTTTACAGGAGTTTCTTCAAGTAAGGGCCTCTGGACTCATAATAACAAGTTTCCTTGTGTTTTCATGAAAACATGATACTTC
>NW_026552051.1:0-676 GCF_027596085.1 Anoplopoma fimbria | reverse complement strand
AGCTGCTATTTGTCACTTTAAGCCTCCTAAAAAACACATTTCTGCAGGATATAGTCTCGAAACTGATAATGTTCATTAATACACAGTTTACCTCCAGTTTACGCGACATTACTGCCAAAAGCTGGTATTTATCACTTTAAGACTCCGAAAAAACATTTCTGCAGGATATAGTCTCGAAACTCAATAATGTTCATTAATACACAGTTTACCTCCAGTTTACGCGACATTACTGCCAAAAGCTGCTATTTATCACTTTAAGCCTCTTAAAACACATTTCTGCAGGATATAGTCTCGAAACTCGATAATGTTCATTAATACACATTTTACCTCCCAGTTTACGCGACATACTTTAAGGCTCCTAAAACACATTTCTGCAGGATGTAGTCTCGAAACTCGATAATGTTCATTAATACACAGTTTACCTCCAGTTTACGCGACATTACTGCCAAAAGCTGGTATTTATCACTTTAAGGCTCCTAAAACACATTTCTGCAGGATGTAGTCTCGAAACTCGATAATGTTCATTAATACACAGTTTACCTCCAGTTTACGCGACATTACTGCCAAAAGCTGCTATTTATCACTTTAAGCCTCCTAAAACACATTTCTGCAGGATATAGTCTCGAAACTCGATAATGTTCATTAATACACAGTTTACGCCATATTACCGTCAAAA
>NW_026552050.1:0-692 GCF_027596085.1 Anoplopoma fimbria | reverse complement strand
TCACTTTAAGCCCAAAACAAAGGATATAGTCTCGAAACTCGATAATGTTCATTAATACACAGTTTTACCTGTAGTTAACGCTACATAACTGCCAAAAGCTGCTATTTATCACTTTAAGCCTCCTAAAACACATTTCTGCAGGATATAGTCACAAAACCGATAATGTTCATTAATACACAGTTTACGACATTACTGCCAAAAGCTGCTATGTATCACTTTAAGCCTCCTAAACACATTTCTGCAGGATATAGTCACCGAAACTCAATAATGTTCATTAATACACAGTTTACGCGACATTACTGCCAAAAGCTGCTATTTGTCACTTAAAGCCCAAAACGAAGGATATAGTCTCGAAACTCGATACTGTTCATTAATACACAGTTTACGCCATATTTCTGCCAAAAGCTGGTATTTATCACTTTAAGCCTCCTAAAAACACATTTCTGCAGGATATAGTCTCAAAACTCGATAATGTTCATTAATATACAGTTTACCTCCAGTTTACGCGACATTACTGCCGAGACTATATCCTGCTTTTTGGGCTTAAAGTGATAAATAGCAGCTTGTATTAATGAACATTATCAGTTTACCTGAAGTTAACGCGACATAACGCTGGTATTTATCACTTTAAGCCTCCTAAAACACATTTCTGCTGGATATAGTCTCGAAACTCGATAATGTTTATTAATACA
>NW_026552049.1:0-583 GCF_027596085.1 Anoplopoma fimbria | reverse complement strand
CACAGTTACCTCCAGTTTACGCGACATTACCGCCAAAAGCTGCTATGTATCACTTTAAGCCTCCTAAAACACATTTCTGCAGGATATAGTCTCGAAACTCGATAATGTTCATTAATACACAGTTTACGCGACATTACTGCCAAAAGCTGCTATTTGTCACTTAAATCCCAAAACGAAGGATATAGTCTCGAAACGCGATAATGTTCATTAATACACAGTTTACCTGTAGTTAACGCTACATAACTGTCATAACTGTCTCGAAACT
Source organism: Anoplopoma fimbria (assembly GCF_027596085.1). Classification (NCBI taxonomy): domain Eukaryota; kingdom Metazoa; phylum Chordata; class Actinopteri; order Perciformes; family Anoplopomatidae; genus Anoplopoma; species Anoplopoma fimbria. Next base: position 318 of record NW_026552049.1, on the reverse strand, counting down.
CGATAATGTTCATTAATACACAGTTTACCTCCAGTTTACGCGACATTACTGCCAAAAGCTGCTATGTATCACTTTAAGCCTCCTAAAACACATTTCTGCAGGATATAGTCTCGAAACTCGATAATGTTCATTAATACACAGTTTACCTCCAGTTTACGCGACATTACTGCCAAAAGCTGCTATTTATCACTTTAAGCCTCCTAAAACACATTTCTGCAGGATATAGTCTCGAAACTCGATAATGTTCATTAATACACAGTTTACCTCCAGTTTACGCTACATTACTGCCAAAAGCTGCTATGTATCACTTTAAGCCTC
>NW_026552048.1:0-1234 GCF_027596085.1 Anoplopoma fimbria | reverse complement strand
GGCCGGGCCCCATGTGCCAAGGCCCGGCCACCAGACGCTCGCCGGCGAGCTCCCCTACCAGGTCTGGCTCCAGGAGGGTGCCCCGGTTTCCCTATTCCGGGCGAGGTGCCACAACCTTGTATCGTCCGATTCATTGAGGTTTGGTGAATCGCTCTTAGTCTGACCCCTCCCCCGAGACCACTTTGCCTTGGGAGACCCTACCAGGAGCTATTGCCCCCAACAACACAGCTCTCAGGATCACTATGGCACACAAACCCACTCCACCACGATAAGGTGGCGATTCATTGTATGAAGTAAGTGTGAATTAACATAATTTAATTGTCTGCTATTTAGTGTATATTCAGTCATACTGTCTTTTATTATTTGTTAATGGTGAGCAACATGTTTTCATGATGCATCACTGCATTTATTCATCTGTTGATTAGAATATGATTTGATTATCAATAACACTACCTGACACAGTGTACTCCATTCCAAATACTAGTGAAGTGCACTCAGTAGAGCGTGCATCCGTCTTCCCTCCCTAACAAAGCAGAGCTGAATCCCACTCAAATATCAAGATTGCGGAGAAGATTTCAAAGAAGGGGATTTATTACCATTTTCTAATAACCTTTGAATTTGTTCTACCAGAGTGTACGCCATTAGGCAAAAGTTTCTACACTAGATGTCTATCTGATAATGCTGTAGCTAAATTTAAAGAAGCGATTTCTTCAGGGTTTTATTCAGTACCATTGCTCAATATAACAGAGGACTCCTACGCTAGCTTTAGTCCGTCTCAGATTGACCATCTTGTTGATAGTGCTGCATGCTCACTGCGAATGACACTAGACTCTATAGCTCCTCTAAAAAAGAAGCTAATAAAAGAAAGGAGGTTTGCTCCATGGTATAATCCTCAAACCCGCGATTTAAAGCAAATATCGCGAAAACTTGAAAGGATATGGCGTTCCCCAATGTGGATGAAGCGCGGTTAGTCTGGCGAGACAGTCTTAAAATATATAAGAAGGCACTCCGTAATGCTAGAGCAGCCTATTATTCAGCATTAATAGAGAAAAATAAGAACAACCCTAGGGTTCTCTTCAGCACTGTAGCCAGGCTGACAGAGTCACAGCTCTGTTGAGCCGTGTATTCCTATAAACCTCAGTAGTAGTGACTTCATGAACTTCTTTAATGATAAGATTATAATTATTAGAGAAAAAATGTATAATCTACTGCCCTCAACCAGTACCGATCGATC
>NW_026552047.1:0-3109 GCF_027596085.1 Anoplopoma fimbria | reverse complement strand
ATGATACCCAGTTGTATCTATCAATTAAGCCAGACGAAACTAACCAGTTCTCTAGACTTCAAGCATGTCTTACGGACATAAAAACCTGGATGACCTGTAACTTTTTAATGTTAAACTCTGAAAAAACAGAAGTTATCCTACTAGGTCCAGATCACCTTCGAATTCAATTATCTAACGATATAGTTTCTCTAGATGGCATTGCTCTAGCATCCAGCACTACCGTTAAGAACCTTGGAGTTATCTTTGACCAGGATCTGTCTTTTAACTCTTATATAAAACAGATCTCAAGGACAGCCTTTTTTCATTTACGTAACATTGCGAAAATCAGGCAAATCCTGTCTCAAAGTGATGCAGAAAAACTAGTTCATGCATTTGTTACCTCTAGACTAGATTACTGTAACTCCTTATTATCAGGCTGCTCTAATAGGTCTCTTAGATCTTTACAGTTGATCCAGAATGCTGCAGCACGTGTTCTAACAAAAACTAAGAAAAGAGATCATATTACTCCAGTATTAGCTTCTCTGCACTGGCTCCCTGTTAAATCAAGAATAGAATTTAAAATTATTTTACTTACCTACAAAGCTCTAACTGGTCAGGCACCGTCTTATCTTAAGGAACTTATAGTTCCATATTACCCAACTAGAGAGCTGCGCTCAATCAATGCAGGGTTACTTGTGGTTCCTAGAGTATATAAAAGTAGGATGGGAGCCAGAGCCTTCAGTTATCAGGCTCCTCTTCTGTGGAACCAGGTTCCAGTTCCAGTCCGGGGGCAGACACACTCACCACTTTCAAGAGCAGGCTTAAGACCTTCCTTTTTGATAGCGCTTATAGTTAGGGCTGGTTCAGGTTCGCCTTGGTCCAGCCCCTAGATATGCTGCTATATGCCTAGACAGCCGGGGACTACCTAGGATACGCTGAGCTCCTCTCTCCTCTTCTCTCCCTCCTTCTTTATGTATTAATCTCCTATTTATGCACATTACTGATTTTGCTTCTTCCCCGGAGTTCTTGTGCTTTCTCGCCTCGCAGGTTCCCAGGAATCGGGGTTATATTTGGACTGTCATCGTGCCACCGACTGAGGCCCTGCTGACACCCACTACTACTACCACTATCATTATTAGTCACATTACTATTATTATTGCCTGTACTATTACGCTTATTGACTTGCTTCTACCCTGGAGTCTTTGTGCTTTCTCGCTTCGCAGGCTTCTATAAATCGTGGCTGTACCTGGACCGTGGATGTGCATCCTGCTACGGCCCTGCTGACACCGACTGCTACCACCATTATTATTATTACTAGTCACATTACTATTACTATTACCTGTACCATTAAGCATTTTAGCTTTACTTCCACCCTGAAGCCCTTTTGCTTTCTCGTTCTGCAGGTTTCCATGAATCGTTGTGGTACCTGGACCGTAGTCGTGCCTCCTGCTGTGAGCCGACTGACACCCACTGCTACTTCGATTATTATTATTAGTCACATTACTATCCCTATTTTCATGGCTATAATTCTACTGTAATAATTGCTGCTGTTATTATATGTAGTCTTATTATATGAATCATTTATGTCATATACATTGAATGTGTTGTATCTAAGAACTGTTATGCTGCTCATTCTGTACACATGACATCTATTGCATTCTGTCCATCCTGGGAGAAGGATCCCTCCTCTGTCGTTCTCCCATAGGTTTCTTCCTTTTTTCTCCCTGTTAAAGGGGTTTTTTAGGGGGAGTTTTTCCTGTGCCGATGTGAGGGAATTCTGAACATTTAAAAGCTGTGAGTTTGTCACCCTGAACAAAGAGCAAAGCCCCTTTGGTAGGAAGTTTGAGTCGTGGAAGTGAGTGATTTTGTTTGAGAGTGCATGGCACATGGCTGGATTTTCCTCATCTTCTTCGCCTTTTCTCTGAGAAATACCGACTTTTAGTTCAGTTTTCTTTGGTTTTTTTTTCCCCAACAGTGTTTCACTGTCTGGGGGACCTTTTTCTACTTTTTTTTCTCTTTCTCATCCCCTTTCTTGGGAGTTTTTTTTTTCTTTAAAACATGACGGACCAACACATAAAACAAACACGGAACGGCAAAACGGCAACTGAGACGGACAACGGACTAAAAATTAATTCAAAGATGGTAAATGAGAATGCTGAAAAAGAAAGAGATGACAGAAAACTCACAGTGAGTGTTGAGCTGGAGGGAGAAAACTCCATAAGCGCAATGGAACTAATGAGATGTGTGCGAGAGCTCTGCGGGGTCTGATGGCCTGCCGTTTTCTCAGCACAAATAAGTATGAATTGACGATGAGCCATCCGAAGGGGAAGGAGAGACTGCTGGAGGGACTCAAGATCGGCGACACCAGAGTGCATGCGAGGGAGATCAGCAATGACGAGCTTGTGGTGTCCTTCCTGAATCTTCCATTCTACATCGAGGACAGAGAGATCCTGGAAAAGCTGCAAGGCTGGGGAGTATCGGCGGCATCCCCAATCAAAAGAAGGATGTGGCCAGGGACAAAGATTGCAGATGGAACCCGTTTTCTGAGGGTAAAATTTAATGATCATGTACAGTCACTGCCATATTCTACCAAATTTAGTACAGCTTTGGGTACAGAATATTTCCGCGTCATCCATGACAAACAAATTAAAGTGTGCAGGATGTGTGTACAGCCGGGGCATATCCTGCGTGAATGCCCCGAATTCAATTGCCATAAATGCGGTGTACAGGGACATTACGCAAGAGAATGCGGACCAAAAAAAAACCCTAGATGCACACTCTGCCACAACGCAGAAAAAATGTGCATATGTAATAAAAGCGAGAGTGAGGAGGATGCCATTTCAGCGTCAGAACAAGAGTGTAGTGATGCAAATGGCGAGGGTGATATAAGCGGAGAAGCAAATGGAAGGGAAATGGTGTTGAAACAAAATGTTATTGGTGCAGGTGGAGAAGCTGAAAAGCCCTCCACTAAAGCGCAAGTGAGAGTGAAACCTGGGAGAGATAGATGCGTTGAGAAGCTGGTATCCAGCACAAACGGCACGTGCGTAATTACGCACGGGGAAAAGCGGGGGGAGAGTGTGGGGGGAGAAACGAGGCTCCTGGAAAAAACAGAACCTCCCCCGTGCTCTGT
>NW_026552046.1:0-2376 GCF_027596085.1 Anoplopoma fimbria | reverse complement strand
AAATGTGTTTTAGGAGGCTTAAAGTGATAAACTGGAGGTAACTGTGTATTATTGAACATTACCCAAATTTCAGTAAATGTCCAGCAGAAATGTGTTATAGTGGTAAACAGTTTTTGACGGTAATATGGCGTAAACTGTGTATTAATGAACATTATCGAGTTTCGAGACTATATCCTGCAGAAATGTGTTTTAGGAGGCTTAAAGTGATAAATAGCAGCTTTTGGCAGTAATGTCGCGTAAACTGGAGGTAAACTGTGTATTAATGAACATTATCGAAGTTTCGAGACTATATCCTGCAGAAATGTTTTTTCGGAGCCTTAAAGTGATAAATACCAGCTTTTGGCAGTAATGTCGCGTAAACTGGAGGTAAACTGTGTATTAATGAACATTATCGAGTTTCGAGACTATATCCTGCAGAAATGTGTTTTAGGAGCCTTAAAGTGATAAATACCAGCTTTTGGCAGTAATGTCGCGTAAACTGGAGGTAAACTGTGTATTAATGAACATTATCGAGTTTCGAGACTATATCCTGCAGAAATGTGTTTTAGGAGGCTTAAAGTGATAAATAGCAGCTTTTGGCAGTAATAGCAAACTGCTTTTTAATGAACATTATCGAGTTTCGAGTAATGTCGAAATGTAAAATAGCTTTTGAGGTAAACTGTGTATTAATGAACATTATCGAGTTTCGAGACTATATCCTGCAGAAATGTGTTTTAGGAGGCTTAAAGTGATAAATACCAGCTTTTGGCAGTAATGTCGCGTAAACTGGAGGTAAACTGTGTATTAATGAACATTATCGAGTTTCGAGACTATATCCTGCAGAAATGTGTTTTAGGAGGCTTAAAGTGATAAATAGCAGCTTTTGGCAGTTATGTCGCGTTAACTACAGGTAAACTGTGTATTAATGAACAGTATCGAGTTTCGAGACTATATCCTTGTTTTAGGGCTTAAAGTGATAAATAGCAGCTTTTGGCAGTAATGTCGCGTAAACTGGAGGTAAACTGTGTATTAATGAACATTATTGAGTTTCGAGACTATATCCTGCAGAAATGTGTTTTAGGAGGCTTAAAGTGATAAATAGCAGCTTTTGGCAGTAATGTCGCGTAAACTGGAGGTAAACTGTGTATTAATGAACATTATCGAGTTTCGAGACTATATCCTGCAGAAATGTGTTTTAGGAGGCTTAAAGTGATAAATAGAAGCTTTTGGCAGTTATGTAGCGTTAACTACAGGTAAACTGTGTATTAATGAACATTATCGCGTTTGGAGACTATATCCTTCGTTTTGGGATTTAAGTGACAAATAGCAGCTTTTGGCAGTAATGTCGCGTAAACTGTGTATTAATGAACATTATCGAGTTTCGAGACTATATCCTGCAGAAATGTGTTTTAGGAGGCTTAAAGTGATACATAGCAGCTTTTGGCGGTAATGTCGCGTAAACTGGAGGTAACTGTGTATTATTGAACATTACCCAAATTTCAGTAAATGTCCAGCAGAAATGTGTTATAGTGGTAAACAGTTTTTGACGGTAATATGGCGTAAACTGTGTATTAATGAACATTATCGAGTTTCGAGACTATATCCTGCAGAAATGTGTTTTAGGAGGCTTAAAGTGATAAATAGCAGCTTTTGGCAGTAATGTCGCGTAAACTGGAGGTAAACTGTGTATTAATGAACATTATCGAGTTTCGAGACTATATCCTGCAGAAATGTTTTTTCGGAGCCTTAAAGTGATAAATACCAGCTTTTGGCAGTAATGTCGCGTAAACTGGAGGTAAACTGTGTATTAATGAACATTATCGAGTTTCGAGACTATATCCTGCAGAAATGTGTTTTAGGAGCCTTAAAGTGATAAATACCAGCTTTTGGCAGTAATGTCGCGTAAACTGGAGGTAAACTGTGTATTAATGAACATTATCGAGTTTCGAGACTATATCCTGCAGAAATGTGTTTTAGGAGGCTTAAAGTGATAAATAGCAGCTTTTGGCAGTAATGTCGCGTAAACTGGAGGTAAACTGTGTATTAATGAACATTATCGAGTTTCGAGACTATATCCTGCAGAAATGTGTTTTCGGAGCCTTAAAGTGATAAATACCAGCTTTTGGCAGTAATGTCGCGTAAACTGGAGGTAAACTGTGTATTAATGAACATTATCGAGTTTCGAGACTATATCCTGCAGAAATGTGTTTTAGGAGGCTTAAAGTGATAAATAGCAGCTTTTGGCAGTTATGTAGCGTTAACTACAGGTAAACTGTGTATTAATGAACAGTATCGAGTTTCGAGACTATATCCTTCGTTTTGGGCTTAAACTGACAAATAGCAGCTTTTGGCAGTAATGTCGCGTAAACTGTGTATTAATGAACATTATTGAGTTTC
>NW_026552045.1:0-468 GCF_027596085.1 Anoplopoma fimbria | reverse complement strand
ATGAACATTATCGCGTTTCGAGACTATATCCTTCGTTTTGGGATTTAAGTGACAAATAGCAGCTTTTGGCAGTAATGTCGCGTAAACTGTGTATTAATGAACATTATCGAGTTTCGAGACTATATCCTGCAGAAATGTGTTTTAGGAGGCTTAAAGTGATACATAGCAGCTTTTGGCGGTAATGTCGCGTAAACTGGAGGTAACTGTGTATTATTGAACATTACCCAAATTTCAGTAAATGTCCAGCAGAAATGTGTTATAGTGGTAAACAGTTTTTTTGACGGTAATATGGCGTAAACTGTGTATTAATGAACATTATCGAGTTTGAGACTATATCCTGCAGAAATGTGTTTTAGGAGGCTTAAAGTGATAAATAGCAGCTTTGGCAGTAATGTCGCGTAACTGGAGGTAAACTGTGTATTAATGAACATTATCGGGTTTCCGAGACTATATCCTGCAGAAATGTTT
>NW_026552044.1:0-993 GCF_027596085.1 Anoplopoma fimbria | reverse complement strand
ATCGAGTTTCGAGACTATATCCTGCAGAAATGTGTTTTAGGAGGCTTAAAGTGATAAATAGCAGCTTTTGGCAGTAATGTCGCGTAAACTGGAGGTAAACTGTGTATTAATAAACATTATCGAGTTTCGAGACTATATCCAGCAGAAATGTGTTTTAGGAGGCTTAAAGTGATAAATACCAGCGTTATGTCGCGTTAACTTCAGGTAAACTGATAATGTTCATTAATACAAGCTGCTATTTATCACTTTAAGCCCAAAAAGCAGGATATAGTCTCGGCAGTAATGTCGCGTAAACTGGAGGTAAACTGTATATTAATGAACATTATCGAGTTTTGAGACTATATCCTGCAGAAATGTGTTTTAGGAGGCTTAAAGTGATAAATACCAGCTTTTGGCAGAAATATGGCGTAAACTGTGTATTAATGAACAGTATCGAGTTTCGAGACTATATCCTTCGTTTTGGGCTTAAAGTGACAAATAGCAGCTTTTGGCAGTAATGTCGCGTAAACTGTGTATTAATGAACATTATTGAGTTTCGAGACTATATCCTGCAGAAATGTGTTTTAGGAGGCTTAAAGTGATACATAGCAGCTTTTGGCAGTAATGTCGCGTAAACTGGAGGTAAACTGTGTATTAATGAACATTATCGAGTTTCGAGACTATATCCTGCAGAAATGTGTTTTAGGAGGCTTAAAGTGATAAATAGCAGCTTTTGGCAGTTATGTAGCGTTAACTACAGGTAAACTGTGTATTAATGAACATTATCGAGTTTCGAGACTATATCCTTTGTTTTGGGCTTAAAGTGACAAATAGCAGCTTTTGGCAGTAATGTCGCGTAAACTGGAGGTAAACTGTGTATTAATGAACATTATCGAGTTTCGAGACTATATCCTGCAGAAATGTGTTTTAGGAGGCTTAAAGTGATACATAGCAGCTTTTGGCAGTACTGGTAAACTGTGTATTAATGAACATTATCGCGTTATGACAGTTATG
>NW_026552043.1:0-540 GCF_027596085.1 Anoplopoma fimbria | reverse complement strand
TTTTGGCAGTAATGTCGCGTAAACTGTGTATTAATGAACATTATCGAGTTTCGAGACTATATCCTGCAGAAATGTGTTTTAGGAGGCTTAAAGTGATACATAGCAGCTTTTGGCGGTAATGTCGCGTAAACTGGAGGTAACTGTGTATTATTGAACATTACCCAAATTTCAGTAAATGTCCAGCAGAAATGTGTTATAATGGTAAACAGTTTTTGGCGGTAATATAGCGTAAACTGTGTATTAATGAACATTATCGAGTTTCGAGACTATATCCTGCAGAAATGTGTTTTAGGAGGCTTAAAGTGATAAATAGCAGCTTTTGGCAGTAATGTCGCGTAAACTGGAGGTAAACTGTGTATTAATGAACATTATCGAGTTTCGAGACTATATCCTGCAGAAATGTTTTTTCGGAGCCTTAAAGTGATAAATACCAGCTTTTGGCAGTAATGTCGCGTAAACTGGAGGTAAACTGTGTATTAATGAACATTATCGAGTTTCGAGACTATATCCTGCAGAAATGTGTTTTAGGAGCCTTAAAGT
>NW_026552042.1:0-1157 GCF_027596085.1 Anoplopoma fimbria | reverse complement strand
GGTTGAAGCATCAGCATGCTCTTCTGAGGGTCGAATCCTCGCAGCCGGATCTGAGACTCTACAGCATACTGAGAGCGCAGAGAAGAAACATTAACATTCAGTTTTCTACTTGACACAAGAGGTGATATCTTATAATATATCCTTCATATGAGCATCACAATAAACCATTTATCTTCTTTTATTCTTATGGTTTGCAGAAAATGCATTCCAAAGTAAATAATCTTACATCCTTGTTCTATATTCGCATTGAAGAAGCCTTCCTCTGCGTTTTCGTCTCTTTCTCAGATGTTACATTTGCACTAGCGTTTAAACATCCAATTCATGTTTTTCTTTGAGCCGCTGGGGTCAGAAGTGCAGCAGTAGTACAACCATGTAAAGACATTTATCTACATTCCAGCAGCAAAGGAAGGATTTTCAATAAAACTGGTGTTTTAGTGTCGACGTGTGGGACCTTGACCCGTGCAGAACCTCTGCATGTTTGCTCACATGGTCTGACGGAAAGGCCTTGTCCTCCAGAAGGATTTTGTGCCGAGCTGCTGTGGGTTTGTAGAAGGAAAGCTGCAGAATAATGACATGAAAGGACAGTTAGTACTGAACTTCATTAAATGTCCACAGTGGATTCAAATTAATTCATACGACACATTTGCATGGCAATGTTTCAAAATGTTGTTCTCCCTTTTTTAATTTGTAATTTCAATCATTACTTTTACACAGTGATCAGGTGTCCGCTTCACTTTTGGAGATAAAAACAGTTTTGGTGAATGTGAAACGTTACCAGTAGAAGGTGTAAATTCACTGTCAGGCCGTTCATCAGTGCCACCTCCTCCGTTTTAGCTCCTGTAAGAAACATTTCATGTTTTATTTTTCATTAAATTATCATTTTTGTTAAAAATGTCCATCTCTCGGGTATTTCTGAAAAAGGGTTTTTTTAGATGGGAATTTATTTGTTCTCTGCTTGCAATGTCCTGTTATCCTGTATGTCAGAAGATGACACATTTTTCACCACTACGACAGTATTTTGGGTGTTTATGTCCATATTGGCTGTACTGATCTATAAACTGTTTGTGCATGACGCAGTACAGAATATAGATAACTAGTTTACCCTGCACAAAGCTTTTACACATTCAACATTTGTATTTTCTTGTTTTGGATTATGG
>NW_026552041.1:0-616 GCF_027596085.1 Anoplopoma fimbria | reverse complement strand
TTGTCTTCAGCCCACGCCCAAGGTCGAGAGCCTTCTGTGTGACCATGGACGCCCCTTTAGAAAGAGTTCATTCCATGCAGTGTCACTAAACAATCATCTTTATTGAAGTAATTTGGTAAAATGTCAAAAAAGAAATGGGTGACGTACGTTTTGGCCCACTTCTCCAGCTCCTCCTCCAGGTACTTCCTGGCCATTTTGGGCTGAAGCCCCAACGAGTTTCCCACAAGGTAGATGCATTCCTCGGTGCCATCGACCAGCGAAGATAAACTACAAAAAAAACATAACACAAGTTATCCAAAATGATCTCAGATACTGAACATTGATATCTATTTAATGCATTTTTTTTTTAACTCACAATGAGGCAAGTCTGCAATCCTGGGCACCAGGAAGTTCTCCCTGAGATGCTTCAGGCTGTCGTGTTCGTCCAGGTATTTAGCGACATCTACGGAGGTCGGCTTATACTCCAGCGAATCCAAAACCTGCTTCAACGTTTCTCTCTGTGTTGTGCCAACAAAGTTGTCCATTTTTGTGTGATTGGAAGGCTGCTGGCCTCTGCAGAGAGAGGAAGTACAACAATAACAACAATGTTTTAACTTGGAGATGTTTAAATAATCAA
>NW_026552040.1:0-959 GCF_027596085.1 Anoplopoma fimbria | reverse complement strand
TTTGTAAATTTACCCAAATAAATGAATTAACTTCACATCTAAACCCTACAATATAAGTCTCAAAGACATTTTTCCTTGTCAAGCTCATCTGTTGTTGCACTGGTTTTTGGTTCTAGACTCTCTTTTGAACCCTCTCTGCGTATGAAAGAGGATAATGTTCAAAGGTCCAAAATACATTTTCCAGATGTAGAAACATTTGGGAAATAAACTTGAGCATTATGCAAATCATATTCTCTATCAAACATGCATTTGTGAGGGAAGAAAGGTCAAATAAACCCTCACTTATTTTACATGAAGCATCTATTAAAGCGACGTGTCTTCCCTCTAGCTGTAACAATTTGCCCTCCAGACCTCTCTTATCCTTACAATAATAACGCTGCTTACAAAAGTCTATTTTTTATTAAAATGTCAGTCACAGTGATTATATTTTACTATCAAAGGTATTCGTACAATCTGCAAGTTCACCTGAATGAATTAAAAAGCTTAATTTACCTCTAAACTATGTTTCCCTTGAAATATAACACGACAACATTTTCAGCTCTAAACATACAGAATATTACGTAGTTTTAATCAAAATATAACAATCAACAAATACAATTAAATCAGTCAACTGCAATAGCAAAAAATATAACATGCAGTGGACTCACTGTTTGCAGATGAGCTTCCTCTCGACAGTGGAGGGAATCCTCTGCTCTGGAAAGGCCCTTTGACCTCTCTGTTTTCAGCCTAAAGTTAATTATTGTTCCAGTGAACCAGCCTTGAGATAAAACAACCAATGACCCTCTAAATCAGCAAAACATGTCCTGTTCCCATTAGATAAGTACAATTCCTGTCATATAACAATGCAGGTGACAGGTAGTATCCCATTTTCTGGTTTCCCTCTCCTGCAAACTTATTTGTGACCATGTGGTGTATCTGTCAAAATACAACAATGTCTCTTTGACTTACTGTAGCTTCAG
>NW_026552039.1:0-695 GCF_027596085.1 Anoplopoma fimbria | reverse complement strand
TTAAAAATTAATTAAAAAAAAAAAAAAAAAAAAATCTACCCGGCATGCAATGCGCGGTGATCGCGGAACCTATTTCCCGGTCACCGGGATTCTACCCGGGGCGCCTCCTCTAGCTCCCAGACGGCTCAGCCTCCTCTAGCTATGCTAGCTATAGGAGGTTGAGCCGCAATCCACCGGTACCGGTACCGTGAAAAACACCGGTAATCCGGCACACCGGTATACAGGAGGATGAGCCGTCCAGATCAACATCCGTGAAAACATCATGACGTGACGTCACTGCACCGCGACTGTGACAAACGCGAAACATTAAATAAAGATAATAAAACATTAAATGAAGAGAATGAAACATTAAATAAAGAGAATAAAACATTAAATGAAGATAATATAACATTTAACAATGGCCAAGCTGTCATCCCTGATGAACAATACCTCCCACCCCATGCAGGACACCCTGGCAGCTCTGTGCAGCTCCTTCAGCCACCGGCTGCTTCACCCCGGTGTGTGAAGGAGAGGTACCGCAGGTCCTTCCTTCCTGCTGCTGTCAGGCTGCACAACCAACTCTGCTCCCAGCAGACCACATGACCACAGGACAATAATAACATAATAACATGACAATAGAAACCTGTGCAATACATTGCACTGTGCAATAATGGTTAAAAAAGTTAAAAGTAGTTGAAATAGTTGTTGTTTTTCTC
>NW_026552038.1:0-658 GCF_027596085.1 Anoplopoma fimbria | reverse complement strand
TGCCCTTGTGTCTCCTGTGCTCCCTTGTTTGGTTATCTGTGTGTGTGTGTGTGTGTGTGTGTGTCTGTGAGGTGGGTGTGTCACCCTCCCACTCTCTCACCACTTTCCCTCACTCACCTAATCACCTCATCAGCACAAGCATACTCACCTGCTCCAAGCCACACAAACCTGCCTTCAATCCACTCATCAACTCTGCAGTATTTAAACACCAGTCTCACACACACTCATTGCCAGATCGTACTTCGCATTATGCCAGACCTTCCAGCGTTATCCCCCGGACTGATTTCCCGTTGCCGACCCTGCCTGCCTGTCTGGACTTACCTGCCTTGCCTGTGCCCCGGTCAACGACTCAGCCTTCTGTCCCCGACCCCGAGTTTAACCTCCGCTTCCTCTGATTTCTGTCTGCCTGATCCCCTGCCTGTTTCCCCTCTGTGAGTCTTATCCTGCCTGTCTGTATGCTGAGTTCTCTGCTTTAAATAAAGCGCCAGAACTGTATCCGTCTCCTGGTCGCCCTGCATTTTGGGTCCACACCACATTCCGTAACATTGTCATCATGCTATACTATGACTTTTTTAAGACTTTTTCGGCATGCTATATTATGACTTTTTTCGACATGCTATATCATGACTTTTTTATGACATTTTCGATATGCTGAGTT
>NW_026552037.1:0-719 GCF_027596085.1 Anoplopoma fimbria | reverse complement strand
TGAAGGAGCTGCACAGAGCTGCCAGGGTGTCCTGCATGGGGTGGGAGGTATTGTTCATCAGGGATGACAGCTTGGCCATTGTTAAATGTTATATTATCTTCATTTAATGTTTTATTCTCTTTATTTAATGTTTCATTCTCTTCATTTAATGTTTTATTATCTTTATTTAATGTTTCGCGTTTGTCACAGTCGCGGTGCAGTGACGTCACGTCATGATGTTTTCACGGATGTTGATCTGGACGGCTCATCCTCCTGTATACCGGTGTGCCGGATTACCGGTGTTTTTCACGGTACCGGTACCGGTGGACCGGCCGGCTCAACCTCCTATAGCTAGCATAGCTAGAGGAGGTTGAGCCGTCTGGGAAGCTAGAGGAGGCGTCCCGGTAGAATCCCGGTGACCGGGAAATAGGTTCCGGCGATCACCGCGCATTGCATGCCGGGTAGATTTAAAAAAAAAAATAATTTAATTTTTAATTTTTTTAATTTATTTATTTATTCATTTTTAAATTCAATAACTTTATTGAGACATTTGTTCATACATATAAAACACAATATATTTATATATATATATATATATATATATGTATATATTTACATTTTCAAGTTCTTATTTTTAAAATAAATAAAATAAAAAATGAAAAATAAAAATAAAATAAAACAAGTATTATAAATAAGCAATAAAAAAAACAGTAGAAAAAACAACAATAACTGAAATACTA
>NW_026552036.1:0-737 GCF_027596085.1 Anoplopoma fimbria | reverse complement strand
TTATATATCCTTGAGATGTGTAAGCCACTCCCACTAGCACTTAAGAGGACAATTGACCTATTGAAACTAAACCACACCTCTCAAAGCAGTTCCTGATTACAGCAACAGCACAGACAACAGAATCAGCAACAGACACTAAAACCTAAGCAGGCTTGGTACAGTTAAGAGCAAATTATGAAAGCAAGAACAATATACTTAGTCTATCCTAGCAGAATCAAGTAGTTCAGTATCCCTCCATAAGTCAAATACACTGGAGTAAAGGTTTGCTTGGTCCGAGTTTATATATCCTTGAGATGTGTAAGCCACTCCCCTAGCACTTAAGAGGACAATTGACCTATTGAAACTAAACCACACCTCTCAAAGCAGTTCCTGATTACAGCAACAGCACAGACAACAGAATCAGCAACAGACACTAAAACCTAAGCAGGCTTGGTACAGTTAAGAGCAAATTATGAAAGCAAGAACAATATACTTAGTCTATCCTAGCAGAATCAAGTAGTTCAGTATCCCTCCAGAAGTCAAATACACTGGAGTAAAGGTTTGTTTGGTCCGAGTTTATATATCCTTGAGATGTGTAAGCCACTCCCACTAGCACTTAAGAGGACAATTGACCTATTGAAACTAAACCACACCTCTCAAAGCAGTTCCTGATTACAGCAACAACACAGAATCAGCAATAGACACTAAAACCTAAGCAGGCTTGGTACAGTTAAGAGCAAATTATGAAAGCAAGAACA
>NW_026552035.1:0-537 GCF_027596085.1 Anoplopoma fimbria | reverse complement strand
CTATCCTAGCAGAATCAAGTAGTTCAGTATCCCTCCAGAAGTCAAATACACTGGAGGAAAGGTTTGTTTGGTCCGAGTTTATATATCCTTGAGATGTGTAAGCCACCCCACTAGCACTTAAGAGGACAATTGACCTATTGAAACTAAACCACACCTTCAAAGCAGTTCCTGATTACAGCAACAACAGAGACAACAGAATCAGCAACAAACACTAAAACTTAAGCAGGCTTGGTACAGTTAAGAGCAAATTATGAAAGCAAGAACAATATACTTAGTCTATCCTAGCAGAATCAAGTAGTTCAGTATCCCTCCATAAGTCAAATACACTGGAGTAAAGGTTTGCTTGGTCGAGTTTATATATCCTTGAGATGTGTAAGCCACTCCCCCTAGCACTTAAGAGGACAATTGACCTATGAAACTAAACCACACCTCTCAAAGCAGTTCCTGATTACAGCAACAGCAAAGACAACAGAATCAGCAACAAACACTAAAACTTAAGCGAGCTTGGTACAGTTAGATCAAATTATGAAAGCAAGA
>NW_026552034.1:0-765 GCF_027596085.1 Anoplopoma fimbria | reverse complement strand
TCGTTTTGGGACTTAAAGTGACAAATAGCAGCTTTTGGCAGTAATGTCGCGTAAACTGGAGGTAAACTGTGTATTAATGAACATTATCGAGTTTCGAGACTATATCCTGCAGAAATGTGTTTTAGGAGGCTTAAAGTGATAAATAGCAGCTTTTGGCAGTAATGTCGCGTAAACTGGAGGTAAACTGTGTATTAATGAACATTATCGAGTTTCGAGACTATATCCTGCAGAAATGTGTTTTAGGAGGCTTAAAGTGATACATAGCAGCTTTTGGCAGTAATGTCGCGTAAACTGGAGGTAAACTGTGTATTAATGAACATTATCGAGTTTCGAGACAGTTATGACAGTTATGTAGCGTTAACTACAGGTAAACTGTGTATTAATGAACATTATCGAGTTTCGAGACTATATCCTTCGTTTTGGGCTTTAAGTGACAAATAGCAGCTTTTGGCAGTAATGTCGCGTAAACTGTGTATTAATGAACATTATCGAGTTTCGAGACTATATCCTGCAGAAATGTGTTTTAGGAGCCTTAAAGTGATAAATACCAGCTTTTGGCAGTAATGTCGCGTAAACTGGAGGTAAACTGTGTATTAATGAACATTATCGAGTTTCGAGACTATATCCTGCAGAAATGTGTTTTAGGAGGCTTAAAGTGATAAATAGCAGCTTTTGGCAGTAATGTCGCGTAAACTGGAGGTAAACTCAGTGGCAGATTTAGTAATTTGGGGGCCCAAGGCGAACTTAGCTAGGGGGCCCTTCAAA
>NW_026552033.1:0-477 GCF_027596085.1 Anoplopoma fimbria | reverse complement strand
TCCGTTCTTTTAACACAAAGGGACCTGTCAATACTTGCACTAGTAAAGAGTAGAATGTGAGAAATAAGTCAGGATATACACCAGTGTATGTCAAAATGCAAAATATTTATTTTTTCAGTTTACAGTTACTTCTCACCGGTCTTTCATACATCAGTGATGTGTAGATATCTGGAACTGCACCTTTAAAATAAACAACAAAGAAAATAAATACAAAACATATTAAGAGTTTCAGACTATATCCTGCAGAAATGTGTTTTAGGAGGCTTAAAGTGATACATAGCAGCTTTTGGCGGTAATGTCGCGTAAACTGGAGGTAACTGTGTATTGAACATTACCCAAATTTCAGTAAATGTCCAGCAGAAATGTGTTATAGTGGTAAACAGTTTTTGACGGTAATATGGCGTAAACTGTGTATTAATGAACATTATCGAGTTTCAGACTATATCCTGCAGAAATGTGTTTTAGGAGCCTTAAAGT
>NW_026552032.1:0-878 GCF_027596085.1 Anoplopoma fimbria | reverse complement strand
TATCACTTTAAGCCCAAAAAGCAGGATATAGTCTCGGCAGTAATGTCGCGTAAACTGGAGGTAAACTGTATATTAATGAACATTATCGAGTTTTGAGACTATATCCTGCAGAAATGTGTTTTAGGAGGCTTAAAGTGATAAATACCAGCTTTTGGCAGAAATATGGCGTAAACTGTGTATTAATGAACAGTATCGAGTTTCGAGACTATATCCTTCGTTTTGGGCTTAAAGTGACAAATAGCAGCTTTTGGCAGTAATGTCGCGTAAACTGTGTATTAATGAACATTATTGAGTTTCGAGACTATATCCTGCAGAAATGTGTTTTAGGAGGCTTAAAGTGATACATAGCAGCTTTTGGCAGTAATGTCGTGTAAACTGGTAATGTCGCGTAAACTGGAGGTAAACTGTGTATTAATGAACATTATCGAGTTTCGAGACTATATCCTGCAGAAATGTGTTTTAGGAGGCTTAAAGTGATACATAGCAGCTTTTGGCAGTAATGTCGCGTAAACTGGAGGTAAACTGTGTATTAATGAACATTATCGAGTTTCGAGACTATATCCTGCAGAAATGTGTTTTAGGAGGCTTAAAGTGATAAATAGCAGCTTTTGGCAGTAATGTCGCGTAAACTGGAGGTAAACTGTGTATTAATGAACATTATCGAGTTTCGAGACTATATCCTGCAGAAATGTGTTTTCGGAGCCTTAAAGTGATAAATACCAGCTTTTGGCAGTAATGTCGCGTAAACTGGAGGTAAACTGTGT
This sequence comes from Anoplopoma fimbria, assembly GCF_027596085.1. Taxonomy (NCBI): domain Eukaryota; kingdom Metazoa; phylum Chordata; class Actinopteri; order Perciformes; family Anoplopomatidae; genus Anoplopoma; species Anoplopoma fimbria. The sequence goes on along the minus strand of NW_026552032.1, from coordinate 114 downwards.
ATTAATGAACATTATCGAGTTTCGAGACTATATCCTGCAGAAATGTGTTTTAGGAGGCTTAAAGTGATAAATAGCAGCTTTTGGCAGTAATGTCGCGTGAACTGGAGGTAAACT
>NW_026552031.1:0-563 GCF_027596085.1 Anoplopoma fimbria | reverse complement strand
CTATATCCTTTGTTTTGGGCTTAAAGTGACAAATAGCAGCTTTTGGCAGTAATGTCGCGTAAAAAACTGGAGGTAAACTGTGTATTAATGAACATTATCGAGTTTCGAGACTATATCCTGCAGAAATGTGTTTTAGGAGGCTTAAAGTGATACATAGCAGCTTTTGGCAGTAATGTCGCGTAAACTGGAGGTAAACTGTGTATTAATGAACATTATCGAGTTTCGAGACAGTTATGACAGTTATGTACCGTTAACTACAGGTAAACTGTGTATTAATGAACATTATCGCGTTTCGAGACTATATCCTTCGTTTTGGGATTTAAGTGACAAATAGCAGCTTTTGGCAGTAATGTCGCGTAAACTGTGTATTAATGAACATTATCGAGTTTCGAGACTATATCCTGCAGAAATGTGTTTTAGGAGGCTTAAAGTGATACATAGCAGCTTTTGGCGGTAATGTCGCGTAAACTGGAGGTAACTGTGTATTATTGAACATTACCCAAATTTCAGTAAATGTCCAGCAGAAATGTGTTATAGTGGTAAACAGTTTTTGACGGTAATAT
>NW_026552030.1:0-1426 GCF_027596085.1 Anoplopoma fimbria | reverse complement strand
AGTAATGTCGCGTAAACTGGAGGTAAACTGTGTATTAATGAACATTATCGAGTTTCGAGACTATATCCTGCAGAAATGTGTTTTCGGAGCCTTAAAGTGATAAATACTGTGCTTTTGGCAGTAATGTCGCTGTAAAATCGAGGTAAACTGTGTATTAATGAACATTATCGGTTTTAGACTATATCCTGCAGAAACGTGTTTTAGGAGGCTTAAAGGATAAATAGCAGCTTTGGCAGTAATGTCGCGAAACTGGAGGTAAAACTGTGTATTAATGAACATTACCTAGTTTCTTTAGACTATATCCTGCAGAAATGCTTTTCGAGCCTTAAAGTGATAAATACTAGCTTTTGGCAGTAATGTCGTAAACTGGAGGTAAACTGTGTATTAATGAACATTATCGAGTTTCGAGACTATATCCTGCAGAAATGTGTTTTAGGAGCCTTAAAGTGATAAATACCAGCTTTTGGCAGTAATGTAGCTAACTACAGGTAAAAGCATTAATGAACATTATCGGTTTCTTTAGACTATATCCTTCGAAATTTTGGGATTTCAGTGACAACAGCAGCTTTTGGCAGTAATGTCGCTGCAAAACTGTGTATTAATGAACATTATCGAAGTTTCTAGACTATATCCTGCAGAAATGTGTTTTAGGAGGCTTAAAGTGATACATAGCAGCTTTTGGCAGTAATGTCGCGTAAACTGAGGTAACTGTGTATTATTGAACATTACCCAAATTTCAGTAAATGTCCAGCAGAAATGTGTTATAGTGGTAAACAGTTTTTGACGGTAATATGGCGTAAACTGTGTATTAATGAACATTATCGAGTTTCGAGACTATATCCTGCAGAAATGTGTTTTAGGAGCCTTAAAGTGATAAATAGCAGCTTTTGACAGTAATGTCGCGTAAACTGTGTATTAATGAACATTATCGAGTTATATCCTGCAGAAATGTGTTTTAGAGCCTTAAAGTGATAAATAGCAGCTTTTGGCAGTTATGTAGCCAGAACTACAGGTAAACTGTGTATTAATGAACATTATCGTAGTTTAGACTATATCCTGCAGAAATGTGTTTTAGGAGCCTTAAAGTGATAAATAGCAGCTTTTGGCAGTAATGTCGCGTTAACTACAGGTAAACTGTGTATTAATGAACATTATCGAGTTTCGAGACTATATCCTGCAGAAATGTGTTTTAGGAGGCTTAAAGTGATAAATAGCAGCTTTTGGCAGTTATGTAGCGTTAACTACAGGTAAACTGTGTATTAATGAACATTATCGAGTTTCGAGACTATATCCTGCAGAAATGTGTTTTAGGAGGCTTAAAGTGATAAATAGCAGCTTTTGGCAGTTATGTAGCGTTAACTACAGGTAAACTGTGTATTAATGAACATTATCGAGTTATATCCTGCAGAAATGTGTTTTAGGAGGC
>NW_026552029.1:0-502 GCF_027596085.1 Anoplopoma fimbria | reverse complement strand
GTTCATTAATACACAGTTTACCTCCAGTTTACGCGACATTACTGCCAAAAGCTGCTATTTGTCACTTAAAGCCCAAAACGAAGGATATAGTCTCGAAACTCGATAATGTTCATTAATACACAGTTTACCTGTAGTTAACGCTACATAACTGTCATAGCTGTCTCGAAACTCGATAATGTTCATTAATACACAGTTTACCTCCAGTTTACGCGACATTACTGCCAAAAGCTGCTATTTGTCACTTTAAGCCCAAAACGAAGGATATAGTCTCGAAACTCGATAATGTTCATTAATACACAGTTTACGCCATATTTCTGCCAAAAGCTGGTATTTATCACTTTAAGCCTCCTACAACACATTTCTGCAGGATATAGTCTCAAAACTCGATAATGTTCATTAATATACAGTTTACCTCCAGTTTACGCGACATTACTGCCGAGACTATATCCTGCTTTTTGGGCTTAAAGTGATAAATAGTAGCTTGTATTAATGAACGTACCTG
>NW_026552028.1:0-854 GCF_027596085.1 Anoplopoma fimbria | reverse complement strand
TATAGTCTCAAAACTCGATAATGTTCATTAATATACAGTTTACCTCCAGTTTACGCGACATTACTGCCGAGACTATATCCTGCATTTAAAGTGATAAATAGTAGCTTGTATTAATGAACATTATCTGAGTTAACGCGACATAACGCTGGTATTTATCACTTTAAGCCTCCTAAAACACATTTCTGCAGGATATAGTCTGAAACCCGATAATGTTTATTAATACACAGTTTACCTCCAGTTTACAGCGACATTACTGCCAAAAGCTGGTATTTATCACTTTAAGCCCAAAACACATTTCTGCAGGATATAGTCTCGAAACTCGATAATGTCTTTATTCGATAATGTTCATTAATTTACCTCCAGTTTAACATTACTGCCAAAAGCTGGTATTTATCACTTTAAACCTCTAAAACACATTTCTGCTATAGTCTCAAACTCGATAATGTTCATTAATACACAGTTTACCTCCAGTTTACGCGACATTACTGCCAAAGCTGCTATTTATCACTTTAAGCCTCCTAAAACACATTTCTGCAGGATATAGTCTCGAAACTTCGATAATGTTCATTAATACACAGTTTAACTCCAGTTTATAGCGACACATTGCCAAAAGCTGGTATTTATCACTTTAAGGCTCCTAAAACACATTTCTGCAGGATATAGTCTCGAAACTCGATAATGTTCATTAATACACAGTTTACCTCCAGTTTACGCGACATTACTGCCAAAAGCTGCTATTTATCACTTTAAGCCTCCTAAAACACATTTCTGCAGGATATAGTCTCGAAACTTCGATAATGTTCATTAATACACAGTTTACGCCATATTACCGTCAAAAACTGTTTACCACTATA
>NW_026552027.1:0-626 GCF_027596085.1 Anoplopoma fimbria | reverse complement strand
TACAATTGTGAACCTTATAGCCACTTTGTACATTCTGATTTGACATTTAAAAGCTGTGAGTGTGTCTGGCAATCTGCAGGCGCTCCCTGTATAGACGAAAGAGCAAAGTGTGGTGATATAGTATCTTTAAAAGGACCTTTGGTAGGCACAATATTTGCTTACGGCCATACCACCCTGAACACGCCCGATCTCGTCTGATCTCGGAAGCTAAGCAGGGTCGGGCCTGGTCAGTACTTGGATGGGAGACCGCCTGGGAATACCAGGTGCTGTAAGCTTTTTTCACTCCTCTTTACAAAAAGCAGAGGGCGCTGCTGCTTTTTCAGTGGACACCGACAGGGTGGGAAGGATAATAGCTAGATCATGACTTGCCGGTATAGAAATGACACAAATCCAGTTAAATGATGGCTTTCATCATTCCTAAGCTCATCGATCATTTTCTTTTCAATTTTATGCTAACGTATTCTACATTTCAACAGTAAATATTAATCTTTTTACTGCACTACATTTGTGATCCTTATAGCCACTTTGTACATTCTGATTTGACATTTAAAAGCTGTGAGTGTGTCTGGCAATCTGCAGGCGCTCCCTGTATAGACGAAAGAGCAAAGTGTGGTGATATAGTATCT
>NW_026552026.1:0-1099 GCF_027596085.1 Anoplopoma fimbria | reverse complement strand
CATTATCGAGTTTCGAGACTATATCCTGCAGAAATGTGTTTTAGGAGGCTTAAAGTGATACATAGCAGCTTTTGGCAGTAATGTCGCGTAAACTGGAGGTAACTGTATTATTGAACATTACCCAGAAATTTCAGTAAATGTCCAGCAGAAATGTGTTATAGTGGTAAACATTTTTTGACGGTAATATGGCGAAACTGTGTATTATCGAAAATTATCGAAGTTTCCGAGACTATATCCTGCAGAAATGTGTTTGAGCCTTAAAGTGATAAATAGCAGCTTTTGGCAGTAATGTCGCCGTAAACTGAGGTAAACTGTGTATTAATGAACATTATCGAGTTTCGAGACTATATCCTGCAGAAATGTGTTTTAGGAGCCTTAAAGTGATAAATACCAGCTTTTGGCAGTAATGTCGCGTAAACTGGAGGTAAACTGTGTATTAATGAACATTATCGAGTTTCGAGACTATATCCTGCAGAAATGTGTTTTAGGAGGCTTAAAGTGATAAATACCAGCTTTTGGCAGTAATGTCGCGTAAACTGTAGGTAAACTGTGTATTAATGAACATTATCGAGTTTCGAGACTATATCCTGCAGAAATGTGTTTTAGGAGGCTTAAAGTGATAAATAGCAGCTTTTGGCAGTAATGTCGCGTAAACTGGAGGTAAACTGTGTATTAATGAACATTATCGAGTTTCGAGACTATATCCTGCAGAAATGTGTTTTAGGAGGCTTAAAGTGATAAATAGCAGCTTTTGGCAGTAATGTCAGCGTAAACTGGAGGTAAACTGTGTATTAATGAACATTATCGAGTTTCGAGACTATATCCTGCAGAAATGTGTTTTAGGAGGCTTAAAGTGATAAATAGCAGCTTTTGGCAGTAATGTAGCATTAACTACAGGTAAACTGTGTATTAATGAACATTATCGAGTTTCGACACTATATCCTGCAGAAATGTGTTTTAGGAGGCTTAAAGTGATAAATAGCAGCTTTTGGCAGTAATGTCGCGTTAACTGCAGGTAAACTGTGTATTAATAAACATTATCGAGTTTCGAGACTATATCCTGCAGAAATGTGTTTTAGGAGGCTTAAAGTGATAAATA
>NW_026552025.1:0-1289 GCF_027596085.1 Anoplopoma fimbria | reverse complement strand
GTGGATACAGTTGAACCAACTGCAGCTCCTTATGTTCAGTCTGAGATGTTGACTGCACATACATAGAGCATCACAGTTCTTATCGTTCCAGAGTCCCCAGGCTTGAAAACACAAAACACACAAAAGTGAAGCAATGTGATTCATTGCCAGTAGGCATTTTGAGGTTATGATGCCTTTCATTGTTATGTTTTCTCTTTTTGCTCATCGATTTGTACTTTGATACTGTATGCTACTCTTAGATGTGTTCCCTTATATTCATTGTACTTACCTTGAGCCCGTTTCTCTCTTCCTGTTAAGAAACCAGTCTCTGAAAACAGTCTGGTGTTTCATGAAAGTGTCATCCTGTCGTGTCTTGTATGAGGTTCAAAAGTCTACATTCTCAAATTATAATCTCTCATCCTGCACCTTTTTGTTTACTTTCCCCAGTAGTTCGTCTCCTAATGCATCCCTCTCTGCCCATCCAGTTGATGGAAACTGAAGTTATTCTACTAGGCCCAGATCACCTCCGAAATGAATTATATAACGATATAGTTTCTCTAGATGGTATTGCCCTGGCATCCAGCACCACTGTAAAGAATACGGAGTTAACTTTGATCAGGATATGTCCCTTTAACTCTCAGATTAAACAATTTTCAAAGACTGCCTTATTTCACCTCACGTAACATTGCAAAAATTAGTAACATCCTGTCTCAAAGCGATGCAGAAAAATGTGTTCATGCATTTGTTACTTTTTCGGCTAGATTACTGCAATTCATCAGGCTGCTCTAATAAATCTTTTAAATCTCTGTAATTGATCCAGAATTCTGCAGCACATGTACTAACAAAACCTAAGAAAACACATCATATTACTCCTGTATTAGCTTCTCTTCACTGGCTCCTTGTTAAATCAAGAATATCATTTAAAATCCTTCTCCTCACCTACATTGCACTAATTTGCCAGGCACCGTCTTATCTTAAGGAATTTATAGCACCATATTACCCCACTAGAGAGCAGCGCTCCCTAAATGCAGGGTTACTTCTGGTTCCTAGAGTATCAAAAAGCAGGATGGAAGCCAGAGCCTTCAGTTATCAGGCTCCTCTTCTGTAGAACCAGCTTCCAGTTTCATTTCGTGGGGCAGACACACTCACCACATTTAAGAGCAGGCTTAAGACCTTCCTTTTTGATAGCGCTTATAGTTAGGGCTGGTTCAGGTTTGACTTGGACCAGACCCTGGATATGCTGCTACAGGTCAAGACTGTTGGGAGGCTTCTAAGATTACACTGAGCTCCTCTCTCCTTTTCTCTATAAT
>NW_026552024.1:0-604 GCF_027596085.1 Anoplopoma fimbria | reverse complement strand
GTGTGTGTGTGTGTGTGTGTCAGAGTAAAGACAAAGACAAAGAGACAGAGAGAGGAGGTTTGAGACGAGGACATCTCGCTCCAGAACTTCTAAAAGTACCGACAGCAGAACCGTTAACTCCGGACCTTATAAAAACTTTCATGATTTTATGCTCATTTGAAACCGATTTCAGTTTAGAAAAGAGTTTTGGGGGCATCCCTAATGGTGAAACATTCAAATTGCCTGCCTCGCCACAACAACGGCATTCCATGAAAACCCAAAATTTGGCATCTTGAATGTCTTGAGATTCTGCTGTCAAACTTAACGTGGATCTGTTTAATCCTCTAGAAGGGGTTTTGAAAAGTTCCGTACCTGTATGGTGCCTAAAATCATTTATCGTCACATGACCTATGACATCATCGTTGAAGGCATTGACTATTCCTTCGCAATTTAGCGCCACATACTCTTATCGTTATACCAACCAAATTTGAATGGTATCCGACATATCCTCTAAGAAGAGTTTAGAAAGTTTGCATAAAATAAATGAAAAAACAAACAGAATTCTAAAAGGCCAACTTCTGTTTGGGCGACGCTTATAAAAGCAAATAGGAAGGTAGGTCATACA
>NW_026552023.1:0-707 GCF_027596085.1 Anoplopoma fimbria | reverse complement strand
TTGTAAAGAGGAGTGAAAAAGCTTACAGCACCTGGTATTCCCAGGCGGTCTCCCATCCAAGTACTGACCAGGCCCGACCCTGCTTAGCTTCCGAGATCAGACGAGATCGGGCGTGTTCAGGGTGGTATGGCCGTAAGCAAATATCGTGCCTACCAAAGGTCCTTTTAAAGATACTATATCACCACGCTTTGCTCTTTAGATCTGCTCACAGGGGCGCCTGCAGGTGCCAGACAAACTCACAGCTTTTAAATGTCAAATCAGAATGTACAAAGTGGCTATAAGGTTCACAATTGTAGTGCAGTAAAAATATTGTATTTACTGTTGAAATGTAGAATACGTTAGCATAAAATTGAAAAGAAAATAGTCGATGAGCTTAGGAATGATGAAAGCCATCATTTAACTGGATTTGTATCATTTCTATACTGACAAGTCATGATCTAGCTATTTCCCTTCCACACCTGTCGGTGTCCACTGAAAAAGCAGCAGCGCCTCTGCTTTTTTGTAAAGAGGAGTGAAAAAGCTTACAGCACCTGGTATTCCCGGGCAGTCTCCCATCAAGTACTGACCAGGCTGACCCTGCTTAGCTTCCGAGATCAAGCTGGTCGGGCGTGTTACATTTTTTTATTATCAAAAACACCAATTTATATATACAAAAGACATTCATCTGTAAATATTTACACAAAACAATGAAATACACACAGGAATCA
>NW_026552022.1:0-962 GCF_027596085.1 Anoplopoma fimbria | reverse complement strand
GCAGCTCCTTCAGCCACCGGCTGCTTCACCCCCGGTGTGTGAAGGAGAGGTACCGCAGGTCCTTCCTTCCTGCTGCTGTCAGGCTGCACAACCAACTCTGCTCCCAGCAGACCACATGACCACAGGACAATAATAACATAATAACATGACAATAGAAACCTGTGCAATACATTGCACTGTGCAATAATGGTTAAAAAAGTTAAAAGTAGTTGAAATAGTTGTTGTTTTTTCTCTGTCTGTAAATATAGTATTTCAGTTATTGTTGTTTTTTCTACTGTTTTTTTTATTGCTTATTTATAATACTTGTTTTATTTTATTTTTATTTTTCATTTTTTATTTTATTTATTTTAAAAATAAGAACTTGAAAATGTAAATATATACATATATATATATATATATATATATAAATATATTGTGTTTTATATGTATGAACAAATGTCTCAATAAAGTTATTGAATTTAAAAATGAATAAATAAATAAATTAAAAAAATTAAAAATTAATTTTTTTTTATTAAAATCTACCCGGCATGCAATGCGCGGTGATCGCCGGAACCTATTTCCCGGTCACCGGGATTCTACCGGGACGCCTCCTCTAGCTTCCCAGACGGCTCAACCTCCTCTAGCTATGCTAGCTATAGGAGGTTGAGCCGCCGGTCCACCGGTACCGGTACCGTGAAAACACCGGTAATCCGGCACACCGGTATACAGGAGGATGAGCCGTCCAGATCAACATCCGTGAAAACATCATGACGTGACGTCACTGCACCGCGACTGTGACAAACGCGAAACATTAAATAAAGATAATAAAACATTAAATGAAGAGAATGAAACATTAAATAAAGAGAATAAAACATTAAATGAAGATAATATAACATTTAACAATGGCCAAGCTGTCATCCCTGATGAACAATACCTCCCACCCCATGCAGGACACCCTGGCAGCTCTGTGCAGCTCCTTCAGC
>NW_026552021.1:0-2873 GCF_027596085.1 Anoplopoma fimbria | reverse complement strand
ATCTTATGTGCCGATGCCATTACGTCCAAATGCCCCAGCAGCAGCACGGGAGAGGAGAGTTCATCTGTCAGAGGAGCTGCATCGTATATAGTGAGGTAAGCAAACTAATGACATCTCCGCTCTATTGTTTAGCATTGTACAAATATTACCATGCATTCATAACCTTGTGAGTCAGAGAAAGTGAGCCCAAAACATCGGAAAGTATAGTATGTCCTTGAGACATTTTTTATTCGGCTTGTCCAAATGTTAGGCGTAAATGAAAAAAAAAATAATACAAAACGAAAAATGAAAAGTTGCAAAGATTTGAAGGAAAAAATATTTATTTTCTCCCTCCTCTGTAAGGCCTTTTACGCCTGCCTCGGCGGGATCCAACAAATGAGGGTCCGGGAGTGGCGACGCTGGATGTGCTCCCTGGTGGAGCGGGTGGACGGAGATGGAATGGGGAGGAAGGGGCACAACAGGGGAGGAAGGGGCACAACAGGGGAGGAAGGGGGCACAACAGGGGGAGGAGGTGGGTCGTTTGGGGCCATGCACGTTCCATTGCTGTCGCAATCCGGTCCAAACTTGAGGCGATGCGCCGAGAGGCCGCAGCAACATCGCCACCCGGTCCAGACGGGTGTTGGTGTTTCGCCGCATCCCGGCCAGCTCCCGCTCCAGCATGTCGAACCCGGTTTGCTGGAGCTGCAGGAACGGGTGGTCCTGCGGTCTCATGCTGCTGCTGCTGCCACGGCGTCTTGCTTGAGGGCGCCGCGCGGGCTCCCTCAGCTGCCCCGTGCGCACTGGTCCCGAGGCCAGGGTCTTCTTCCTGAGAAGCTACGTGACATTGTTTTGATTTATTTTATGGCTGTGTTACATTTATTAAATGTCAAAAATGATTAAAAAGATTTTCACGAGACATCTCTATTTATGTGAACTTTATTTATGTACCTTCGGGTTGGACAGCTGGTGCATCGGGTTGGGTGCCGACCTCTAAGCCCCAAAACCCTCAACACTTTCAGCGGTCAGTGTTGACGCAGCGATATCCTCTGCTGGCGTGAGGTCCTGGTAACTGCCAGATCCTCCTCCAGTCTTTTGACGTGCTTTCAAGTTGGCCGCAAGCTTGGCCTTGCCTCTTCTCCTGACGTCGTTGTATCGCTTACGGCAATGGAGAGATGTCCTATTTTGTCCAGCTGCTGAAACAATTACGGCGATTTCCTCCCAAGCCGCTTTCACGGAAGCAATTTTGGGTGGGTTTCTCCCATCCCCATATAAAGCCAACTCGCGTTCTTTGACTGCTCTGACAAGCACATCGGTATCTTCTGTGGTGAACCTTTCATTGCGTGCGCCTGGCAAACCCGCCATCATAATAGCAATCCGCCATGGAACATGCGCCGATCGTTCTTAAAGGGGATGCGAGAAAACGCTCTGATTGGTTCATTGCACGTTACGCCCAAACCACACCTACGGGTAATTAGGCTGCTTCAGACCAACCCTTTTGACACTTGCGCCGCGGCGGAAGTGTCATTTATCCGCCTGTAAAATAGCGATAGCGCCGTAGAACCGCCCACAAAGCTACTTGCGCTTTGCGCTTTCCCACTTGCGTTTCAGACCGTTAAAATAGGGCCCATAATGTGGCATTGGGAAATGTTGTGCTTGTTGTTTTCAGGAGCTGTTGCAGCTGTTTCCAGGAGGTGATGGAAGTCTGTCTGGAAAGGCAGTTGTTAAGGCCTGCTGACAACACTGGTTTGGCGGGAGCTTCGCTGTTACCCCTCGCAGGTGGTTGAAGTTCGCTCCCGGGAAACTGTCCACCTGTACTCGGGCGTCATGAAAGGTGGAGATACGCGACAGGTTTGAGTCCCCCATTATAATGATGGGTTTGATTACATTCATATGCCAGTTGTTAATTTTTCTCAATGTTTTTGGGTGTCTGACAGGCTCTTGGCGTGTGGCTATCTCTGTCTCAAGTGGCGGGTTGTTACAGGTATCAGGAGGGGACTCAGATTCGATTTCACATATCAAAGAATGATCTTTTAACGTGTGCTAGGGTTAGGGGTTAGGGTTAGGTTAAAAACTGGGTATCCAACACCCTAAGGTGTTGGGCGTGCACAGGCACAGGCCATCTTCTTTTTTACTGTGTTTTAAAACCAACCCTTTTATAAAAAAAATATAAGGGGATAAAAGAAGTAAAACAAATACAAGGACCAGACAAAGACACTGGGGAAGGGAGGGAAGGAACAATTCAAGGGGATAAAAACTGTTAAAACTAATAAAAGGCTAGAGGGTTGGGGTTAGGGCTGGACCAGTGGTGTGGTTAGGTTTAGGAAAGGGTTGTGGGTGTGGTTAAACCCTTTCCTTTGTCTCCGCAGGTCCTCTACCGCTGGCTGGAGACATGTCCCCTGCCCATGGAAGGTAAAACAAGAGAAGGTAAGTGCCCAAGAGTCAGGTTTCTATGTGTCCATATTAGCTTTTAAAGGAAATTCATAAGGGAAATTCATAAAAGAATGCCTAGGTATTGGGGACTAGGCATTCTAGCTAGGTGTTGTTGGTATGCATGCACATCACACAATAGAATATTAAAATGAATAAAATACAGTATTTCACTGTTCCCCCCAGAACTTCCATCCGTTGGCTGGGGACATGTCTCCTGCCTGGAAGGAAGGAAGGATAAGAGGGGCCAGTGCTTAAAAAGTTTAAATAAATATTCATATTAAAAACAATGCATGCACGATAAAAGACCCCGAAGGGTTCAATACAATAACACTCTTTGGACACATTCATTCCTAACTATTGTATTGTCTCTTGTTCCCCTCCTTTAAGGCTGTGGGTCAGGAGCAGGAGTCAGTCTGTTGTATCGCTGAGGAGAACCTGCCCAGTCTGGGTTACATACAATTGGG
>NW_026552020.1:0-690 GCF_027596085.1 Anoplopoma fimbria | reverse complement strand
GGGCCCTTCTGAATCCGTTCTTGCACCCAACACAAAGGACCTGTCAAATGCCCACTAAATAAAGAGAGTAGAATGCCGAAATGATCTACGGATATAACACCAATTGTTATGTCAAAATGCAAAATATTTATTTTTCAGTTTACAGTTACTTCTCACGGTCTTCATACATCAGTGATGTGTAGATATCTGGAACTGCACCTTTAAAATAAACAACAAAGAAAATAAATACAAAACATATTAAGAGTTTGAGACTATATCCTGCAGAAATAGTGGTAAACATTTTTTGACGGTAATATGGCGTAAACTGTGTATTAATGAACATTATCGAGTTTCGAGACTATATCCTGCAGAAATGTGTTTTAGGAGGCTTAAAGTGATACATAGCAGCTTTTGGCAGTAATGTCGCGTAAACTGGAGGTAAACTGTGTATTAATGAACATTATCGAGTTTCGAGACAGTTATGACAGTTATGTAGCGTTAACTACAGGTAAACTGTGTATTAATGAACATTATCGAGTTTCGAGACTATATCCTTCGTTTTGGGCTTTAAGTGATAAATAGCAGCTTTTGGCAGTTATGTAGCGTTAACTACAGGTAAACTGTGTATTAATGAACAGTATCGAGTTTCGAGACTATATCCTTCGTTTTGGGCTTAAAGTGACAAATAGCAGCTTTTGGCAGTAATGTCGC
>NW_026552019.1:0-746 GCF_027596085.1 Anoplopoma fimbria | reverse complement strand
TATTAATGAACATTATTGAGTTTCTAGACTATATCCCGCAGAAATGTGTTTTAGGAGGCTTAAAGACACATAGCAGCTTTTGGCAGTAATGTCGCATAAACTGGAGTGTAAACTGTGTAGTAATGAACATTATCGAGTTTCGAGACTATATCCTGCAGAAATGTGTTTTAGGAGGCTTAAAGTGATAAATAGCAGCTTTTGGCAGTTATGTAGCGTTAACTACAGGTAAACTGTGTATTAATGAACATTATCGAGTTTCGAGACTATATCCTTTGTTTTGGGCTTAAAGTGACAAAATAGCAGCTTTTGGCAGTAATGTCGCATTATCGAATTTCGAGAACTGGGGAGGTAAACAGCTTTTGCAGTGTCGCTGTGATGTATTAATGAACATTATCGAATTTCGAGACTATATCCCAGAAATGTGTTTTAGGAGGCTTAAAGTGATAAATAGTTTTGGCAGTAATGTCGCAAACTGTGTATAATGAACATTATCGAAGTTTCGAGACTTTCCTGCAGAAATGTGTTTTCGGAGCCTAAAGTGATAAATACCAGCGTAATGTCGCACTGGAGGTAAACTGTGTATTAATGAACATTATCGAGTTTCGAGACAGTTATGACAGTTATGTAGCGTTAACTACAGGTAAACTGTGTATTAATGAACATTATCGCTTTTGGAGACTATATCCTTCGTTTTGGGATTTAAGTGACAAATAGCAGCTTTGGCAGTAATGTCGCGTAAACTGTGT
>NW_026552018.1:0-620 GCF_027596085.1 Anoplopoma fimbria | reverse complement strand
GAGTTTCGAGACTATATCCTGCAGAAATGTGTTTTAGGAGGCTTAAAGTGATAAATAGCAGCTTTTGGCAGTAATGTCGCGTAAACTGGAGGTAAACTGTGTATTAATGAACATTATCGAGTTTCGAGACTATATCCTGCAGAAATGTGTTTTAGGAGGCTTAAAGTGATAAATAGCAGCTTTTGGCAGTAATGTCGCGTAAACTGGAGGTAAACTGTGTATTAATGAACATTATCGAGTTTCGAGACAGTTATGCAGATGACGTTAACTACAGGTAAACTGTGTATTAATGAACATTATCGAGTTTCGAGACTATATCCTATGCGTTTTGGAGCTTTAAGTGACAAATAGCAGCTTTTGGCAGTAATGTACTGCAGGTAAACTGTGTATTAATGAACATTATCGAGTTTTGAGACTATATCCTGCAGAAATGTGTTTTAGGAGCCTTAAAGTGATAAATACCAGCTTTTGGCAGTAATGTCGTAGTAAACTGGAGGTAAACTGTGTATTAATGAACATTATCGAGTTTGAGACTATATCCTGCAGAAATGTGTTTTAGGAGGCTTAAAGTGATAAATAGCAGCTTTTGGCAGTAATGTCGCGTAAACTGGAGGTAAACT
>NW_026552017.1:0-573 GCF_027596085.1 Anoplopoma fimbria | reverse complement strand
AATTGACTTTAATGCTTTCCCGCTCGGGTTTGAAAGACTAAGAACAAGGCTTTCAAATGAGTTGTAATTTAATTTAGGTTTAGGGTTTATTAATAGGCTTGAGTCAAAGATAGCTGCTACTCCACCTCCTCGGCCTGTGCCTCGGGGAATATAGCGATAATATAACTTGGAGGGAGTTGATTCATTAAGGCTAGCATTACTCTTGCAGCTGGCCAGGTTTCAGTAAGACAAAATAAATCAATATGATTGTCTGATATTAAATCATTTACAAGTACACCCTTAGATGACAGAATCTAATATTTAAGAGTCCACATTTAACTGTCCTGTTTTGATGCACATCAGTTGCCTTAACTTTTATTTAGAAAGTTATTTTGTATAACTCCTCTTCTGTTGACTTTAAATAATTACAGTGGCCGTGGGTCAGACACTATAGGGTTTGGAGTAGGTAACTGGGTGGGTAACTGCTCAAAGGAAGCGCAGAGAGGTGTGAAAGACTGCGACTCTGCTTCTGCTTCCTGGTATTAATCTACAATGTAGAAAAACCATTGAATGAGAAGGTGTGTCCAAACTTTT
>NW_026552016.1:0-414 GCF_027596085.1 Anoplopoma fimbria | reverse complement strand
GGGGTATTTACATAAGGAAAATTGTTATTATGGGTCCGAAGGCCCTTACTTGAATAAACTCATGTAAAGTATGGTTTCTTTCATGTCAGAAAATACACTTTTAGGGTATTTTAAGGCTGAAACGTCTTTTGGCAGCAGAAAACCTGTAAATGCATCTAAAAGTGATGAAAGTATCATGTTTTCATGAAAACATAAGGAAAATTGTTATTATGGGTCCGAAGGCCCTTACTTGAATAAACTCATGTAAAGTATGATTTCATGTCAGAAAATACACTTTTAGGGTATTTTAAGGCTGAAACGTCTTTTGGCAGCAGAAAACCTGTAAATGCATCTAAAAGTGATGAAAGTATCATGTTTTCATGAAAACATAAGGAAAATTGTTATTATGGGTCCGAAGGCCCTTACTTGAATAAA
>NW_026552015.1:0-1170 GCF_027596085.1 Anoplopoma fimbria | reverse complement strand
CATGAAATCATACTTTACATGAGTTTCTTCAAGTAAGGGCCTCTGGACTCATTTACAGCTTTTCTGCTGCAAAAAGACTCATATACTCATTATAACAAGTTTCCTTATGTTTTCATGAAAACATGATACTTTCATCACTTTTAGATGCATTTCCGGCTTTTTTGCTCACAAAAGTCGTTTCAGCCTGAAAATACCCCAAAAGTGTCTTTTCTGATAGGAATTCAGACACTCTCCACATCAGCTGAGAAGGGGTCAGCAAACAGCTGGAAAGTGTCACAGCATGCCTTGAAGTCAGCAAAACGCTGATCAAACTCCTGCAGAAGGTTTTCACTAGCACAGGCATATTCACCACCACTGAAGGCTGTGCCCTCCTCCACAAGAGACCTGCATGTTGTGAAATGGCAGAGATATTTTACAGAAAGCTGAGTTTTCCACAATTTCAGTTTAGCGGAGAAGGCTTTCACATTTTCATAAGCTGCAGTGATAAGCTGACCAGGGCCCTGGAGCTTCAGGTTAAGGATGTTCAGCTCCTGTGTTAAGTCCACTAGGAATGTGTTACAGGTCTCAGTGCTAGAGAGCCTGTGTGCAGATGATGTGTGCCTGTGAAAACAGGAATAAATGAAGAAGCAGGCAGTTCTGTGGCGTCTTCATTGGTAGTTTTCCCGGGCTATGTTTATTACATATTTCTTTCAAGTGCATTGTCGTTCACAAAATCACATAAATATACAACAACTTAATCAAGCAACATTCACACATTCATATATTCACTATCCCACTTAATCACTCCATCCAGTTAATTTAGCTGGGACAACTGGGCATAAAACCCTCTCTAACCGTTCCACAACAGCAAAACTGGACCCACTGCTACTGTGGTGTAGGTGACGACACGGATCTTTAACAATGGCGGCGCCGCTCTAACAATACGACGAACGAGCGCTAACACAGGCTAACAAACAGGCACAACACTAATATACATCTTTCGGTCACATTTAACCAACATACTCAGTGTGACACAACTCATTGAACATACAGATTTATATCACTTAATTATTTACATATATTACTAACCTGTGAAAACAGGAATAAATGAAGAAGCAGGCAGTTCTGTGGCGTCTTCATTGGTAGTTTTCCCGGGCTATGGGAAGACGCTGGCGCGCACATACTAAACCA
>NW_026552014.1:0-765 GCF_027596085.1 Anoplopoma fimbria | reverse complement strand
GAAGTTAGTATAATAGATTATTCTATTTCATTGAATATTTTAACTAACAGTACATTACATCATATATTAATCAAATAAACAAAAATGTGACCATACATTTTGTGTGCGTCACACACTCCCGGACAAAATAAAATGGCTCCTGACATCTCAAAGAAAACTTATTCAACCACTACCACCAATTTAACATACTCTAGTGCCCTAATAGGCGAGGTAAGGTAAGTCTAATTAACAATAGGTCAAGGTAAGTATGTTTGTTCTAGGTAAGTAAAGATATGTATGTGTTCGGTAGGTATGCAAAGGTGAGTGTGTGTATATGTCCTTCAATGTAGGTAAACCGGTACAGAATAAAGCTCTACTGTGGTATAAGGCATGGTCTGGTATGTCAGTGCCTGATGAGGTATTTGGTAAGATGCCTGGTAAAATGTTGATAGTGTTCTTGTTGTGACATGGAGTATGGCTGTAATCCCCAGACGGGCATTGGCTGCACCCTTACACTGTTTACAGAGCTGCGTGGCTGGTATGAGGGCTGACCCAATGACTCGTATGTCAATATTGGTCTGGGCTTTCTGTCTCGTGTAGACCTCCTGACTTGCTCACTTTGTGTGTCTACTGCTCCAGAGGTTACAGGTCCATCACTTCCATCTGTACTGGGTCTAGGTCCCTCAAACTCGTACTCTCCCAGCTGTACTTGGTCTACAGGTAAGTGATTCCCATTGCTTTGTACTTCTGGCCTGTCCCATCTCCGTTCTCTTGCCGGTATGAAAA
>NW_026552013.1:0-722 GCF_027596085.1 Anoplopoma fimbria | reverse complement strand
TTGATCTTAGCCAAAAGGCCGAGAAGCGATGATCCCCAACTGTTTGCTGCCCGTGTCAACCTCGTGGCACACGTGTCGCTTGTCATGGTGCAGTACTTTCAATTGGGCATTGCGGGGGATGCTGCTTAGCACAACCGCACAGGCCCTACAAGGTCAAGCACACTTGTCTTGTTAAAATCAGCTTCTATTCTTTTGACAAGTACACAAGGCTCAGCCGAATGGCAAAGCCTGCCAAAAATAGGTTCAACTCATTGGTGTTCCTCTCCACGGAAGTCTTTAGTAAAAGGCGAAAGACTTGTGCGTTATGAAGAGAAACCAAAGTAAGTACCGCCCCCGGTGAGAGCAGCCAGAGACACCAGTCGTCCCAGCCAAAACTCTCGCGGTGAGCCTCAGTCGACGTGGCGCGTTCCAAATTCCAAGCCACACCCATTCCACTACTCCCGCCCACATTTCCTTCCGAGAGGGCAATATTCCCACATTCTTCAATTTATTTCCCTCCAATCAAATCGGCGAAACTGAATAGCTGTATTTATCTTCCTTCCCCCTCGCTGTTGATTCAGAGCTGGAAATAATTTCCCCAGCAGACACGGCTGATGGATATAGTGATTTGTTGTTCACAAGTCATTCGAAGGGTGGACCGTTCCTGGCGATGCTGCAATACCAGGTCAATGCGTGGAGTGAACGGAGCAAGCCCCCTTTTCATCTCCCAGTGCTAAAAATCT
>NW_026552012.1:0-564 GCF_027596085.1 Anoplopoma fimbria | reverse complement strand
GTGACTGTGATGTGACTGTGACTGTGATGTGTGGCTGTGATGTGTGTGGCTGTGATGTGCAGACGTGTGACTGTGATGTGTGACTGTAGAGGTGACTGGGATACGTGCCTGTGATGTGTGACTGTGATGTGTGACTGTGAGGCTGTGATGTGCGGCTGTGATGTGACTGTGATGTGTGACTGTAGTGACTGTGTTGTGACTTGATTTGTGACTGTGATGTTTTGATTTGGACGTGTGACTGTGATGTGTGGCTGTGATGTGTGACTGTGATGTGACTGTGATGTGTGGCTGTGATGTGGCTGTGATGTGTGATTGTGAATTGGCTGTGATGTGTGGCTGTGATGTGTGTGACTGTGATGTGTGACTGTGATGTGTGACTTTGATGTGGACTGTGATGTGGCTGTGAGTGTGTGGCTGTGATGTTTGACTGTGATGTGTGACATTCATGTGACTGTGATGTGACTGTGATGTGTGGCTGTGATGTGTGGCTGTGATGTGTGACTGTGATGTGACTGTTATGTGTGGCTGTGATGTGTGGCTGTGATGTGTGACTTTGATGTGACT
>NW_026552011.1:0-503 GCF_027596085.1 Anoplopoma fimbria | reverse complement strand
TGACTGTGATGTGTGACGTTCATGTGACTGTGATGTGTGACTTTGATTGATGTGACTATGATGTGTGGCTGTGATGATGTGGCTGTGATGTGTGACTGTGATGTGTGACGTTCATGACTGTGATGTGACTGTGATGTGTGGCTGTGATGTGTGGCTGTGATGTGTGGCTGTGATGTGTGACTGTGATGTGACTGTGATGTGTGATGTGGCTGTGATGTGGCTGTGATGTGTGACTTTGATGTGACTATAATGTGTGACTGTGATGTGTGACGTTCATGTGACTGTGATGTGTGACTGTGATGTGTGACTGTGATGTGACTGTGATGTGACTGTGATGTGTGAGTGATGTTTGACGGATTCATGTGACTGTGATGTGACTGTGATGTGAAGTTTGACTGTGATGTGACTGTGATGTGTGGCTGTGATGTGTGTGGCTGTGATGTGTGACTGTGATGATCAGGATGTGTGACGTTCATGTGACTGTGAAGTGGTGACTGTGATGT
>NW_026552010.1:0-215 GCF_027596085.1 Anoplopoma fimbria | reverse complement strand
TAAGATCTTATAGTCACTATTCAATAAACTAATTGGCCTATAATTCCCTAACTCCAACCTACTCCCCCTATTTTTAAATAATATTGTGATTACCCCAGTAGCCATGGATTCTGGAACCAGTTGTCCCTCCTCCATGCTTTGATATACCATTAGCAGTATGGGTGCCAACACATCAGCAAACTCTTTGTAGAATTCACTGCTCAGGCCATCTGAAC
>NW_026552009.1:0-615 GCF_027596085.1 Anoplopoma fimbria | reverse complement strand
CACACATCACAGCCACACATCACAGCCACACATCACAGCCACATCACAGTCACACATCACAGTCACATCACAGTCACACATCACAGTCACACATCACAGCCACACATCACAGTCACATCACAGTCACATCACAGTCAAACATCACAGTCACACATCATAGTCACATGAACGCAAACCACATCACCCACATCAGCACAAGACATTGCTTAGTCACATCAAAGTCACGCATCACATCACAGCCACACATCACAGCCACACATCACAGTCACATCAATGTCAGTCACACATCACAGTCACACATCACAGCCACACATCAAATTCCAATTCAAAATCACATCAGCCACACATCACAGTCACACATCACAGCCACACATCACAGCCACATCACAGTCACACATCACAGTCACACATCACAGGCACACATCACAGTCACACATCACAGTCACACATCACAGTCATCACATCACAGCCACACACATCACAGCCACACATCACAGTCACAGTCACATCACAGTCACATCACAGTCACATGAATGTAAACATCAGCTCACACATCACAGTCACATCACAGTCAAACATCACAGTCACACATCACAGTCACACATCACAGCCACA
>NW_026552008.1:0-506 GCF_027596085.1 Anoplopoma fimbria | reverse complement strand
TAGCCACACACATTACAGCCACACATCACAGTCACAGTCACATCACAGTCACATCACAGTCACATGAACGTCAAACATCACTCACACATCACAGTCACATCACAGTCACATCACAGTCAAACATCACAGTCACACATCACAGTCACACATCACAGCCACACACATCACAGCCACACATCACAGTCACAGTCACATCACAGTCACATCACAGTCACATGAACGTCAAACATCACTCACACATCACAGTCACATCACAGTCACATCACAGTCACACATCACAGTCACACATCACAGTCACATGAACGTCACACATCACAGTCACACATTATAGTCACATCAAAGTCACACATCACAGCCACACATCACAGCCACATCACAGTCACATCACAGTCACACATCACAGCCACACATCACAGCCACATCACAGTCACACATCACAGTCACATCACAGTCACATGAACGTCACACATCACAGTCACACATCACAGTCAAACATCACAGCCACA
>NW_026552007.1:0-740 GCF_027596085.1 Anoplopoma fimbria | reverse complement strand
CATTACAGACACATCACAGTCACAAATCAAATTCACAACACAGTCACATCACAGTCACACATCACAGTCACACATCACAGCCACACATAGCCACACACATCACAGCCACACATCACAGTCACAGTCACATCACAGTCACATCACAGTCACACTTCACAGTCACATGAACGTCACACATCACAGTCACATCACAGTCACACATCACAGTCAAACATCACAGTCACACATCACAGTCACACATCACAGCCACACATCACAGCCACATCACTGCCACACATCACAGTCACATGAACGTCACACATCACAGCCACACATCACAGCCACATCACAGTCACACATCACAGTCACACATCAAAGTCACACATCACAGCCACACATCAAAGCCACACATCACAGTCACATCACTGCCACACATCACAGTCACATGAACACATCACACACACATCACAGTCACACATCACAGTCACACATCACAGCCACACATCACAGCCACACATCACAGTCACATCACAGCCACACATCACAGTCACAGGAACGTCACACATCACAGTCACACATCACAGTCACACATCACAGTCACACTTCACAGTCTCATCACTGTCACATCAAAGTCACACATCACAGTCACACATCACAGTCACACATCACACATCACAGCCACACACATCACAGCCACACATCACAGTCACAGTCACATCACAGTCACATCACAGTCACATGAACGTCAAACATCACTCACA
>NW_026552006.1:0-537 GCF_027596085.1 Anoplopoma fimbria | reverse complement strand
TCACAGCCACACATCACAGCCACACATCACAGCCACACATCACAGTCACATCACAGTCACACATCACAGCCACACATCACAGCCACACATCACAGCCACACATCACAGTCACATCACAGTCACATGAACGTCACACATCACAGTCACACATCACAGCCACACACATCACAGCCACACATCACAGTCACAGTCACATCACAGTCACATCACAGTCACATGAACGTCAAACATCACTCACACATCACAGTCACATCACAGTCACATCACAGTCACACATCACAGTCACACATAACAGTCACATGAACGTCACACATCACAGTCACACATTATAGTCACATCAAAGTCACACATCACAGCCACACATCACAGCCACACATCACAGCCACACATCACAGTCACATCACAGTCACACATCACAGCCACACATCACAGCCACACATCACAGCCACACATCACAGTCACATCACAGTCACATGAACGTCACACATCACAGTCACACATCACAGCCACACATCACAGCCACACATCATAGTCACA
>NW_026552005.1:0-635 GCF_027596085.1 Anoplopoma fimbria | reverse complement strand
CACAGTCACACATTATAGTCATCAAAGTCACACATCACAGCCACACATCACAGCCACACATAACAGTCACATCACAGTCACACATCACAGCCACACATCACAGCCACACATCACAGTCACATCACAGTCAAATGAACGTCACACATCACAGTCACACATCACAGCACACATCACAGCCACATATCACAGCCACACATCACAGTCACATCACAGTCACATGAACGTCACACATCACAGTCACACATCACAGCCACACATCACAGCCACACATCACAGTCACATCAAAGTCACACATCACAGTCACACATCACAGTCACACATCACAGCCAAACATCACAGCCAATTCGCAATCACACATCACAGCCACACATCACAGTCACATCACAGTCACACATCACAGTCACACATCAAAGTCACACATCACAGCCACACATAAAAGCCACACATCACAGTCACATCACTGCCACAACATCCTTTTGTTATGTTGTCAAATAAACCTTGTGATCATTGTGAAAATGGACCCCCGCCTCTGTCCTCCATCATTGTTGTCTGGTTACCTAGACCATGACAACATGGGGGCTAAATCAAACTATAGCCATGCTCATTGGTTTGTTTAGTCGGCTTTGTTTGGTTCC
>NW_026552004.1:0-1931 GCF_027596085.1 Anoplopoma fimbria | reverse complement strand
CTCTTTTACGGACGTTTTCAGCCGGCGGTCGCGGTCATTTTCTCGCGGATGGAGCAGCATGGAGAGACAGGCTGATGGCACCACTGTTTCCCCACTCCATGCTCTCTTTTACGGACGTTTTCAGCCGGCGGTCGCGGTCATTTTCTCGCGGATGGAGCAGCATGGAGAGACAGGCTGATGGCACCACTGTTTCCCCACTCCATGCTCTCTTTTACGGACGTTTTCAGCCGGCGGTCGCGGTCATTTTCTCGCGGATGGAGCAGCATGGAGAGACAGGCTGATGGCACCACTGTTTCCCCACTCCATGCTCTCTCTTTTACGGACGTTTTCAGCCGGCGGTCGCGGTCATTTTCTCGCGGATGGAGCAGCATGGAGAGACAGGCTGATGGCACCACTGTTTCCCCACTCCATGCTCTCTCTTTTACGGACGTTTTCAGCCGGCGGTCGCGGTCATTTTCTCGCGGATGGAGCAGCATGGAGAGACAGGCTGATGGCACCACTGTTTCCCCACTCCATGCTCTCTTTTACGGACGTTTTCAGCCGGCGGTCGCGGTCATTTTCTCGCGGATGGAGCAGCATGGAGAGACAGGCTGATGGCACCACTGTTTCCCCACTCCATGCTCTCTCTTTTACGGACGTTTTCAGCCGGCGGTCGCGGTCATTTTCTCGCGGATGGAGCAGCATGGAGAGACAGGCTGATGGCACCACTGTTTCCCCACTCCATGTCTCTCTTTTACGGACGTTTTTCAGCCGGCGGTCGCGGTCATTTTCTCGCGGATGGAGCAGCATGGAGAGACAGGCTGATGGCACCACTGTTTCCCCACTTCATGCACTCTTTTACGGACGTTTTCAGCCGGCGGTCGCGGTCATTTCTCGCGGATGGAGCAGCATGGAGAGGCGGGCTGATGGCACCACTGTTTCCCCACTCCATGCATCTCTTTTACGGACGTTTTCAGCCGGCGGTCGCGGTCATTTTCTCGCGGATGGAGCAGCATGGAGGACAGGCTGATGGCACCACTGTTTCCCCACTCCATGCTCTCTCTTTTACGGACGTTTTCAGCCGGCGGTCGCGGTCATTTTCTCGCGGATGGAGCAGCATGGAGAGCAGGCTGATGGCACCACTGTTTCCCCACTCCATGCTCTCTCTTTTACGGACGTTTTCAGCCGGCGGTCGCGGTCATTTTCTCGCGGATGGAGCAGCATGGAGAGACAGGCTGATGGCACCACTGTTCCCCACTCCATGCTCTCTTTTACGGACGTTTTCAGCCGGCGGTCGTGGTCATTTTCTCGCGGATGGAGCAGCATGGAGAGACAGGCTGATGGCACCACTGTTTCCCCACTTCATGCTCTCTCTTTTACGGACGTTTCAGCCGGCGGTCGCGGTCATTTTCTCGCGGATGGAGCAGCATGGAGAGACAGGCTGATGGCACCACTGTTTCCCCACTTCATGCACTCTTTTACGGACGTTTTCAGCCGGCGGTCGCGGTCATTTTCTCGCGGATGGAGCAGCATGGAGAGACAGGCTGATGGCACCACTGTTTCCCCACTTCATGCTCTCTTTTACGGACGTTTTCAGCCGGCGGTCGCGGTCATTTTCTCGCGGATGGAGCAGCATGGAGAGACAGGCTGATGGCACCACTGTTTCCCCACTCCATGCTCTCTCTTTACGGACGTTTTCAGCCGGCGGTCGCGGTCATTTTCTCGCGGATGGAGCAGCATGGAGAGGCAGGCTGATGGCACCACTGTTTCCCCACTCCATGCTCTCTCTTTACGGACGTTTTCAGCCGGCGGTCGCGGTCATTTTCTCGCGGATGGAGCAGCATGGAGAGACAGGCTGATGGCACCACTGTTTCCCCACTCCATGCTCTCTTTTACGGACGTTTTCAGCCGGCGGTCGCGGTCATTTTCTCGCGGATGGAGCAGCATGGAGA
>NW_026552003.1:0-701 GCF_027596085.1 Anoplopoma fimbria | reverse complement strand
GTTTCTTCAAGCAAGGGCCTCTGGACTAATATCAACTAGTTTCCTTGTGTTTTCATGAAAACATGATACTTTCATATCTTTTAGATGCATTTACAGCTTTTTTGCTCACAAAAGTTGTTTCAGCCTGAAAATACCCCAAAAGTGTATTTTCTGCGTTGTTTCAGCCTGAAACCATAGTTCACGTGAGTTTCTTCAAGTAAGGGCCTCTGGACTAATATCAACTAGTTTCCTTGTGTTTTCATGAAAACATGATACTTTCATCACTTTTAGATGCATTTACAGCTTTTCTGCTGCCAAAAGTCGTTTCAGCCTGAAAATACCCCAGAAGTGTCTTTTCTGACAGGAAACCATACTTTACATGAGTTTCTTCAAGTAAGGGCCTCTGGACTTGAAGAAACTAGATGCATTTACAGCTTTTCTGCTGCCAAAAGACGTTTCAGCCTTAAAATACCCCAGAAGTGTCTTTTCTGACAGGAAACCATACTTTACATGAGTTTCTTCAAGTAAGGGCCTCTGGACTCATAATAACAAGTTTCCTTGTGATTTCATGAAAACATGATACTTTCATCACTTTTAGATGCATTTACAGCTTTTCTGCTGCCAAAAGACGTTTCAGCCTTAAAATACCCCAGAAGTGTCTTTTCTGACAGGAAACCATACTTTACATGAGTTTCTTCAAGTAAGGGCCTCTGGACTAATAT
>NW_026552001.1:0-590 GCF_027596085.1 Anoplopoma fimbria | reverse complement strand
GCAGCTTTTGGCAGTAATGTATCGTTTTGGGATTTAAGTGACAAATAGCAGCTTTTGGCAGTAATGTCGCGTAAACTGTGTATTAATGAACATTATCGAGTTTCGAGACTATATCCTGCAGAAATGTGTTTTAGGAGGCTTAAAGTGATACATAGCAGCTTTTGGCGGTAATGTCGCGTAAACTGGAGGTAACTGTGTATTATTGAACATTACCCAAATTTCAGTAAATGTCCAGCAGAAATGTGTTATAGTGGTAAACAGTTTTTGACGGTAATATGGCGTAAACTGTGTATTAATGAACATTATCGAGTTTCGAGACTATATCCTGCAGAAATGTGTTTTAGGAGGCTTAAAGTGATAAATAGCAGCTTTTGGCAGTAATGTCGCGTAAACTGGAGGTAAACTGTGTATTAATGAACATTATCGAGTTTCGAGACTATATCCTGCAGAAATGTTTTTGGAGCCTTAAAGTGATAAATACCAGCTTTTGGCAGTAATGTCGCGTAAACTGGAGGTAAACTGTGTATTAATGAACATTATCGAGTTTCGAGACTATATCCTGCAGAAATGTGTTTTAGGAGCCTTAAAGT
>NW_026552000.1:0-321 GCF_027596085.1 Anoplopoma fimbria | reverse complement strand
TTGAAAGTAATGTCGCGTAAACTGGAGGTAAACTGTGTATTTAAAGAGCAGCTTTTGACAGTAATGTCGCGTAAACTGTGTATTAATGAACATTATCGAGTTTCGAGACTATATCCTGCAGAAATGTGTTTTTAGGAGTATTAAATAGTAGCTTGTATTAATGAACATTACCTGAAGTTAACGCCATAACGCTGGTATTTATCACTTTAAGCCTCCTAAAACACATTTCTGCAGGATATAGTCTCGAAACCGATAATGTTTATTAATACACAGTTTACCTCCAGTTTACGCGACATTACTGCCAAAAAGCTGCTATTTATC
>NW_026551999.1:0-502 GCF_027596085.1 Anoplopoma fimbria | reverse complement strand
CACGACGGTTCGCATTGTGTGGTGTATATTGGATAAAATAAATATACCTTTGTTAAAAACCTACCCACTGAAGCCGTGTCTGTGTTGGGAAACCTACGGTAGTCGAGAGTCGGCTACACCATGTAAACTATGTATTCTTTCAAATTATCCTAATTTTTAGTCACTATCCTGCAGGAATGTGTTTTGAGAGCTGTAAAGTGATAAATAGCAGCTTTTGGCAGAATGTGTGGCGTTACCCACAGTTTTAGCTGAAAATGACCTGAAATTGCAAATACTGCTGTTTAGAGACAGTTTTGGGAGCTGTAAAGTGATAAATAGCAGCTTTTGCACTGTTAACTTTAGTTTTTCCTGAAAATGACCTGAAATTGCAAATACTGCTGTTTAGAGCCAGTTTCTTGATGGAAACCATGTAAACTTTGTATTCTTTCACATTATCCTAATTTTTAGTGACTATCCTGCAGGAATGTGTTTTGAGAGCTGTAAAGTGATAAATAGCAGCTTT
>NW_026551998.1:0-772 GCF_027596085.1 Anoplopoma fimbria | reverse complement strand
CTGTGTATTAATGAACATTATCGAGTTTCGAGACTATATCCTGCAGAAATGTGTTTTAGGAGGCTTAAAGTGATAAATAGCAGCTTTTGGCAGTAATGTCGCGTAAACTGGAGGTAAACTGTGTATTAATGAACATTATCGAGTTTCGAGACTATATCCTGCAGAAATGTGTTTTAGGAGGCTTAAAGTGATAAATAGCAGCTTTTGGCAGTAATGTCGCGTAAACTGCAGGTAAACTGTGTATTAATGAACATTATCGAGTTTCGAGACTATATCCTGCAGAAATGTGTTTTAGGAGCTTAAAGTGATACATAGCAGCTTTTGGCAGTAATATCGCGTAAACTGGAAATTAAACTGTATTAATGAACATTGCTCGAGGTTTAAGACGGATTATGACTGTTGTTATGTAGCGTTAACTACAGGTAAACTGTGTATTAATGAACATTATCGCGTTTCGAGACTATATCCTTCGTTTTGGGATTTCAGTGACAAATAGCAGCTTTTGGCAGTAATGTCGCGTAAACTGTGTATTAATGAACATTATCGAGTTTCGAGACTATATCCTGCAAAATGTGTTTAGGAGGCTTAAAGTGATACATACTTACTTTTGGCGGTAATGTCGCGTAAACTGGAGGTAACTGTGTATTATTGAACATTACCCAAATTTCAGTAAATGTCAGCAGAAATGTGTTATAGTGGTAAACAGTTTTTGACGGTAATATGGCGTAAACTGTGTATTAATGAACATTATCGAGTTTCGAGACTATATCCT
>NW_026551997.1:0-1113 GCF_027596085.1 Anoplopoma fimbria | reverse complement strand
ATGGTCAATCTGAGACGGACTAAAGTTAGCGTAGGAGTCCTCTGTTATATTGAGCAATGGTACTGAATAAAACCCTGAAGAAATCGCTTCTTTAAATTTAGCTACAGCATTATCAGATAGACATCTAGTGTAGAAACTTTTGCCTAATGGCGTACACTCTGGTAGAACAAATTCAAAGGTTATTAGATAATGGTCCGATAAAAGAGAGTTCTGTTGAGAGACAATTACATTTTCTATTTCAATACCATAAACCAGAACAAGGTCGAGGGTATGGTTAAAACAGTGAGTCGGTTTATGTACACACTGACAGAAGCCAATAGAATCTAGTAATGAACCAAACGCAGTACTAAGGCTATCATTATACACATCCACATGAATATTAAAATCCCCTACAATAATAACTTTATCTGTCTTAAGGACTAAACTAGATAAAAACTCTGAGAATTCAGATAGGAATTCAGAATACGCACCTGGTGCACGATACACTATAACAAATAAAATTGACTTTAATGCTTTCCCGCTCGGGTTTGAAAGACTAAGAACAAGGCTTTCAAATGAGTTGTAATTTAATTTAGGTTTAGGGTTTATTAATAGGCTTGAGTCAAAGATAGCTGCTACTCCACCTCCTCGGCCTGTGCCTCGAGGAATATGAGTATTAATATAACTTGGAGGAGTTGATTCATTAAGGCTAACGTACTCTTCATGACACAGCCAGGTTTCAGTAAGACAAAATAAATCAATATGATTATCTGATATTAAATCATTTACAAGTACACCCTTAGATGACAGAGATCTAATATTTAAGAGTCCACATTTAACTGTCCTGTTTTGATGCACTGTTGCATTGGTTGCCTTAACTTTTATTAAGTTATTTTGTATAACTCCTCTTCTGTTGACTTTAAATAATTGAAGTGGCCGTGGGGCAGACACAGTCTCTATAGGGTTTTGGGTGGGTAACTGGGTGGGTAACTGCTCCAAAGGAAGCGCAGAGAGGTGTGAAAGACTGCGACTCTGCTTCTGCTTCCTGGTCTGAACTCTGGGTCATGGATTAGGTCCACTAATGAACTGGGTCAGATTTCTAGAGATGAGATCCGCTCCATCCAAAGTAGGATG
>NW_026551996.1:0-1033 GCF_027596085.1 Anoplopoma fimbria | reverse complement strand
ACCGCGGCCAACCGGACTTCAACCACAGTCAGCCAGGCTACAACCACAGCCAGCTGGGCTACAACCACAGCTAGCCGGGCTACAACCACAGCCAGCCGGGCTACAACCACGGCCAACCAGACTTCAACCATGGCCAGCCGGGCCACAACCACGGCCAGCCGGGCTACAACCACGGCCAGCCAGGCTACAACCACGGCCAGCCAGGCTACAACCACAGAGAGCCGGGCTTCAACCACAGCCAGCCGGGCAACAACCACAGCCAGCCGGGCTTCAACCACAGGCAGCCGGGCTACAACCACGGCCAACCGGACTTCAACCACAGCCAGCCGGGCTACAACCACGGCCAGCCGGGCAACAACCACAGCAAAAGGTCTACACAGTGGTGACTCAGTCTGCCGTGCAGTCTGATACGCATGTTGACCGACAGCTTCCTGGTATCGAAGGTAACAATCCAATAGCAAAGTGTAACATTAACTCAAATAAAAAGCTACGTGTGGCCAGAGGGCTAAGGGATGTAAATGGGAAACAAATCATTAATCAGGCAATCACAAAACACAGGAAGTGGAAAGTCTTTCAAACTGTCAACCACTCCAGAATAATATGGGATCCCAAAGTTAAACCTAAGGGTTTATTTGGTGGTCATCTTAACATAAGAAGTATTGTATCGAAAAGTGACCAAATCCAGCATCTACTAATGGAATCAAATTTAGATTTCCTCTGTCTATCTGAAACCTGGCTACATGAAAACTCACCAACTGCAGCACTAAACATACCAGGCTATCAAATGTATAGAAGCGATAGGGTGAAATCAAAGGGAGGCGGGGTTATGGTCTATCTGAAGGATTGTATCCAATGTAATGAATTACTGCTGTCAAACTGTGATTTGGAATGTATTGGCTTGAATATCACTCTATCACCACAAATGTCTTTTATTCTTATTGTAATGTATCGCCCACCCTCCTCAAATAATGATTTTTATGAAAAATTCCAAAACATGCTCAAGGAATGTCATTTTAAGAAAGAGGTGATAATA
>NW_026551995.1:0-2367 GCF_027596085.1 Anoplopoma fimbria | reverse complement strand
AACTTGGAAATCTTGGAAGTCATTAGGTTCGTTTGAGATGAACTGAGCCTCGCCTGGAGGACGAGAGCAGCAGCAGGGGGCGTTGAAAAAAACTGTTTTCAGCTGCACTGTGTGGTATATTTTCAGGTCTTGCACAATACAGCGAAGGCCCCAAGTGTCTTTGTCCTTATATGGGAAGAAGATGTGCAGGATACCAGGGGCTGTAGGGTAGATGTTTAGATTGACGGAGCCCCATACATGGTCTGGACTTCAGCCCAAATGTGAATAACATGTACCCTATATAAGGAGGTGTGAGAGCCCGAAAGGCAGGACTCTCAGATTCGACTCGAGACCTCCGGGCGCTCTAGACGTCCGTCATGACATGTGTTGCTTGTTTGTAATAAACTTTATTATACCAGCAAGAACAGTGTCCGCGGAGCATCCTTCCTCATCACTTCAACAGCACTGTCGCATGAAAGATACGACAACTGTAAACGATTTCTGTTAATTTACAGCCAATTTCCAACACTAATCTACTGTATTTATATAATACGGTTTTGTACTGTAATTAGCAATGCATTGTGGGCTGGCCCATTTGAAGCAACAGCACAGAGGCCCTAAACAGTATCCTAATGTTTTTAATTACAGTACACTACAGTATTTTTTGAGCACAGAGAATACTAGCATTGTTGAGGGGACTTTTTTAGAAAAGTAATTTGTAAAGCAGTTATTCCAGAGGAGGACACACTCTGGAGGACATGTGCTACACATCAACAAGAAGACCTGCTTCATCTGCATCGATCAGAAGCTACAAACTAGACGCTGATTAAAAATAATATTATTTTCCTCTCAGTATCTTATTCATACAGGTAACATAGCATTAACAAAAATAAGGTTTGAAATCAAACTGATGCTCAGCAAGCTGTCCAGCTAGCCTGTGGTTTTAAAATGTTACGAACCAATGAGGTTTGAGATTTAAAACAGCTCAAACATTTATATTTAGGTGCATTTTAGATTCACTGTCATACAAAGAAAATACAAATATCTTGACTAAACTTGGAAATATTCTGGTGTACAGATGATGGCTTTTTAATTTTAAGTTTGCAGACAGGAGGAAAGATTGACAAATGAATGGTTTCTCCATTTACATAGACCTACTGCTGTCACACAATGACTTATGTATTTTGGTTTAAACAATGAAGGTCTATTTTTTTTAAACTTTTTTTATTTTGAGAAAATGTAAACCCAGCGCTGTGGTTGTGATTTATAATATTTGTTGGTGTATTGTCAGGCCATGCATGCTGGGCATAGTTGCAATACATGCATGACACAATATACAAACATTTATAAACGTGACACATTTTATAACAGGTGACAATAATGAACATATCTCATACTAATCACGTGCCGTC
Organism: Anoplopoma fimbria; assembly: GCF_027596085.1. NCBI lineage: Eukaryota > Metazoa > Chordata > Actinopteri > Perciformes > Anoplopomatidae > Anoplopoma > Anoplopoma fimbria. The sequence continues at coordinate 976 of NW_026551995.1, read as the reverse complement.
GTCTGTGAGATCCCAGCAAATACGTGACATCACCACGGGACGTCAGCTCGGTGTAGCTATATTGATTATGTCTACGATGTCATAATGTCTAAGTTCTAATCTATGCAAAGACGTAACGTTGGATAGAACGTGTGTGTTCCTATCAGACAAACGTTTTGCTCACTTCTCCTCACTTCACCTGTTGACCTCACCAAGTGAACGACTCATTTTCTGCAGGAAGAAAAGCACTTTAGACAAAGCTAGATATCTAACTCAACCGTCAGAGGACAATAAGGTAAGTACTCAAACAGCAAGCTTATTGGCTTCATGTGTAAATGTCTGTTTTCAGACACAGTACCAGTTAAACACTCATGAAGTTGATTTTTATTATTTCTCTAAACATGACTTATACATATTTCCTCTGGTCTGTTCATTTGCTCATTTTTCACCTCAAAGAGTTGCTGAAGAAAGTGAAGAAACTCAGGTTCAGAAGTATTATCAGCTAAATGGCTAAAAATAAGAACTCATCATGCAGATTGGCTCATTTCAAAGTTTGATATAATATATTATATTATTGGATCATAAACACTGATTCATCAACATGTAAGCTGTATTTAAATGTAGCATGCTGTCCATGTGAAACTGTGATAGATTGATTTTATTAGAAAACTGATCATTGATATATATTCAATAGGCAATAACAACGGTCACAGGGATAAAACGGAATTCATGTATAAATAGGTCATAACTACATGTAAAAAGGTCCTATAAAATCAAAGTCTTGTGAAAGAGGTTCAAATGTTAAAAAGGTTAACAGGGTTAACAAACTTTGAAAAAGTCTAAGGATACCTACCTGTCTGAGGAGTTAATCTATGATCTACTGTTGAGCCTTTTTGACACTTGTGATTGATTAGTCATTCTCAATGAAGCTGCCAGAGAGAAGGCCTCGTGTCTGAGCATCTTTATTGATATCTCCCCTTTTCAGGTACAAAATGAG